>NC_069715.1:13580802-13880802 GCF_027358585.1 Pangasianodon hypophthalmus | reverse complement strand
GTCTACAGATTTAGTAAAGGAGAGAAGAAGGATTAGTTGGAGCAAAAAAATAATATCCATTTGTAGAGAGCAGTAAAAACTATAAATCAGAAAAGTGACAATTGTTCTTGAAAGGACAATTTTTCCTTTCAAGTTTTATATGACATAAAACTCATATATCTACTTCTGGATCTGTACCACTTCATTTTGCAAAGCCCACATAATAACCTCAATCTGTCATCACTTATCTGTCATTCAGATGGGGATTGGCATGCAAGCCAACAAGACAATCCGATTGACAGAGGCTTTGATGGGACAGAAAGCTTCAGAAGACTTAACTCGCTAACACCATTTTATTTTGTTTGCCACTCCAGCTAAAAGAGAATCCAAAGAAAATAAGGATCATGCACAGATGCCAAACAATTGGCTTGTGCATCATGAACTAGGAACTAGTGCATAAGTCAGATTAAATGTGCTCTTTTTGGTTTGGCAAGCTTTTCGCATTGTCCTGGAAAGCCTAAAAAAAGACTCTGTGTGGTCTGCTTCTATGAATATGGGGTTTCAGCCAGCATAGACCCGGGAGGCCACAATGTCTCACAGCTCATGTTCAGGCCAGCATCAAAAACCACATAATAATTACTTATTCAGGCAGTTTTCTAAGTTAGATAACAATGTTAAATCTCATTAAATCTGCTGCTCAGAACTGGTACTTGCTGTAGAGAGGTCAATAATCAAACCAAAACTGACATTTAAAAAAAAAACACTATTGCTATTGCTGGCACTCTATTAGTGTGAGAAACAATATTTGTTTAAGTTGAAAGGCTTTTGACTTGTATGCACCAGCCAAAAGCTGTTTCTGCCAACACGGTATTATCAAGCTTCAGAAATCCAGTCAGTTGTTCATTACCAAGCCCAAGATCATAATCATTATAATCAGAACATAAACATGCAAAACATTCCTCCAGTGACAGGATTACAGATTCATGTCAATATAATAAATTAATTGCTGCATCCCTTAATAGCAGCACCTTATGAGTTATTTCAATTGGTATAGCAAAAGAACAGCTGTCAAAGAAAGTCGATGAATTTGCCAGTGTGACGCAACGGGCAGTTTAATGGGTCTGTTGGGATTCTTTTGTACAGCAGATGAAACATCAAAATGAGCTTAATTGCTCATTATGTTAGTGGAGTAGTGGGCTTAAACTGACAAGATGTACTTCACAACACTGGCAGAATCCATACCTGACAGAATAAGAAGAGGGGGAGATGTAACCAAGTATTGGAGATTAATTCCACACACCTTCACCACTTATATAACAGCTACATTAGAGTAGGGTTTTCAGCATTATTAAAAGGTACAGTCAGCAATTTTGGTAGTAGTTGTATGAAGCTAGCTGATGTGAAGCTCAAAATCCAAAACACATGCACGCACACTGCCTAGGCAGGATCGCCTAAATGAGGGGAATTCTTGTAGAGGTTTTTCCCTATGCATATATACTCACTGAGTATAGTGTTAGTGTTATTAGGAACACCTGTACACCTGCTCATTCATGCAATTATCCAATCAGTCAATCATGTGGCAGCAGCACAATGCAAAAACAGTCATGCAAATACAGGTCAACAGCTTTAATTAATGTTCACATCAAATTTCAGAATGGGGAAATAATGTGATCCCAGTGACTTTGACCCATGGCATGGATGTTGGTGCCAGACAGACTGGTTTAAGTATTTCAGAGACTGCTGATCCCGTGGGACTTTCACACAAAACAGTCAGAGTTTACACAGAGTGGTGTAAAAAAACTAAAAACAGCGGCAGTTCTGCGGGCAGAAATGTCTTGTCCATGAGGGAGGTCAAAGGTGAATGGCCAGACAGCAAAGCTACAGTAACTCAAATAACCGCTCTGTACAACTGTGGTGAACAGAAAAGCATCTCAGAATGCACAACATGCCGAAACCTGAGGCGGCTGGGTTACACCAGCAGAAAATCACTTCAGGCTACATTCCTTTCAGCAGAGAACAGGAATCTGAGGATACAATGGGTACAGGCTCACCGAAACTGGACAACTGAAGATTGGAAAAATGTTGCCGGGTCTTTGTCCAAGCTTCAACTGTGTAGGAGATCAGCCGTAATGAAATACCCCAATCAGCCCGTCTATTACCAACAACCATGCCATGGTCAAAGTCACCGAGATCACATTTTCTCCCTTTTTTTATTTTTGACATGAACATTAACTGAAGCTCTTGATCTCTATCTACATGATTCTGTAAGTTGTACTGCTGTGACATGACTGGCTGTTTGGGTAATTGCATGAATGAGCAGGTATACAGGTGTTCATAATAAAGTGGCTGGTGAATGTATTTTGACAGCTGCCATAGAGGAGAACTTCACCGAATATAAAACTCCACAAAAAGTTTTTTTTTTTTTTTCTTTTTCTTTTTACTTCAGTACTTTTCATAAATTGAAAACATGGAAACATTGAAATTCAGTGGGTGCAATGCAGTGGGTCCTCAAACGTGGCATTTAAAATCCATGCGTTAAAAGATGGCTCTCTAGTCATGGTAAAAGTGTTAGAACATGACTATAATCATATGTTGATGAACCAATTCATTAAAATCACCACAGGTGTAAGGTTCTAGACAAGATCTAGAAGATACTTCATGAGTGAGTAGCTGTTATAACCAGTGTGTAGAATAAGTTCTGTGCTTTGTCTATGGTCTTACGTGATGAAAGGGTTCAACTGCCCTGATTCCAGCCTAAGCGCATTTCTCTCTTTTTTTTTTTATTAGAGGAACAGAGAAGTACAGCTACCAATATTTTAAGACTTATTCATGGTAAGCCATCAGACATCATACACACACTCGAACAGAAATGGCTAATGAACATCTGAAAAAGTATCAAACTTTCAAGTGCCCTGGCTTTCAAATGCAAACTCAGTATAGCATCATGCAGATGAGTTAAGTGTTAAAAAAAAAAAAAAAAAAAAGAAAGAAAGAAAAATACAAGCAAAGCACTATGAGCTATTCTGAGCAAGTGGTACAACACTAAATTGCTTTGCTTGCATGAAGCTATGCTAACAAGCTTGTGATAACAGTGTTTTATTGTGCCTGTGTTTCAGATCCCTTGACCAACCACATGGAGATGGTAACAGAGATAGTCGTTCCCACTGTGTGCACCCTCTGCATTCTCATCACTGCACTTTTTCTTATGTTTCTCCTTCACAGACGCACCTAGCAGAGAAGCAAGAACTCACCACATACATACTCAGACACTTCTAATATTTCTAACCTATTCTACAAAAAAACAAAAAAAAGCAAACAAAAAACCACCATATATACAGTGTCTATGGGTATTCTCAAGCTAAATGTGATACTTTTTAAGACCAAATTTTGACTGATGATACACCACATCTAAACTTCCTTGTATGTGTGGTGGGAAATATATTTATATTTTCTTACAGTCGAGGTGTCGACGTATGTTATAAGAAGAAAAACCCATTTTGGTCAAAACCTGATTTGCCAGAACTCAGCGGCAGCGACATCCAACAGGTTTTCCCAGACCACCACATATTTATTCACTGTGTGTCTGATGTCAAACATTTTTAAAACAGATAGAATCACATAGGAGAATGAAAAATAAAAGACTGGATTAAGAACTTTAAATTTTAATTTATACCAATTCTATCCCCATTTAGGCCATTTATTCATAAAATGTGAGTTGAGACAAAAAAAAAGACTTTTTAGAGGACCCAGGACACCTTGTATATATGTAACATAATAGGTTCCTGCTTTCAGGCTCTATGACTCTGAGGCACTTAGCCCAAGTACTAGTTTATTTAATCATGTTAACATTCAGTGTGATATGGTGATGAAATGTGTGGTTTTATAAATCCCTTTTTGACCTTTTTAGCAGACCCTCTGATTTCAGATCAACTTAAGAAATAAGATCAAATATCACATTTGAAATTTATTAAATAACATTTGCAGTGCACAGAACAGAGCTTGACCAGATTCTGACCTGCTAACTGAAGTTGGCCAGGCTGCAGCACACCATCGTTCTGAAGTATGCAGTCTTCTCACTCTCTCCATTCACTGAGACCTCCAGTGGCACATCTGAAACATGAAGTGGTTGAAAGACTTGTTTCTTTTAGAAACCGAAAGGCTACATTCATGTGAAGAGTGTTTAATGCAGATGAAGAATAAACAAGTAATAGATACAGCTACCCTGGGAATTTCACCTGAGTCAAAGCTGATGTGATCCACTAGAGGGTTATCACTGAGATGCCAGGAAGTCTTCACCTCTCTTGACCCCTGCCCACTAGATACCTCCACTCCCCATGAAGAGGGCTGCTCTCTATGAATGGAACACAAGTTTGTAGACCCCTGGTCACATTACATGTTTTGTTGATTATCTAAAGGAAAAACATTCACAGTCCCTAGACTTGAACATCACTGAAACTCTGTGGGTCGATCCGAAACATGCTGTGCATGCAAAACTATTTAAGAATATTTTTAAACCTAAAGCATTCTGCAAGGAAGAGTGGAGAAAAATTCCTAAAGCGAGAATACAAAGCTGGCTACAAGAAACATTTCGAGGCTATGATTTCTGCCAGAGTTTGTTACTCAGTATTGATTGACAGGAAGCTCAAACTTTTGCACATGCCTATTTTTATGTTTAATTGTTTTCCAATATGTTAAATTCAGCATTTAAATAGTACATTTGTTCTCTGCAGAGGTTTTGACCTTTTTAATTTAGAAAATCAACAAAACATGTAATTTGACCAGGGTTACCCAAAATTTTGCACAAGTCTTTACATACATCACATCAGTATCTCATGCTCCATGCATACTTTTTTTTTTTACTGTGCAAAACTGAATCAGAGCAGATTTTACTTACGCCTGATAGAAGTGGCTGATAAGAGCTGGTTTGATCTGCATCTGAAACACATGCTCTTCATCATAAGGTGCTGTTTTGTAGTAGTGCAAACATGACCTAAGAAAAAAAACAAATAAAAAAAACAATCACAGTGATCAGCCATTAAAAGGAATGGAGTGTTTTACAGAAACAGGTGGTTAAAAGAACATAGAAGCAAATCGCTCACTGAGTGAAGAAGAAGAGGCGCTCATGAGGCAAGCTGAGAAAGCTGCTGCAGGTGCCCAGGACCTCCAGCAGGTGGTGCAGTTTCCTCAGTCTGATCACCTGCTCTTGTAGATTCACCTCACTGCTGAGGTAGTAACTCTGAAGATCATCATGCAGAAACACAGCAGTGGCTGTAAATGCCTAGTCACGCATGTGAACTCACTGATATTTCATGCTTTAGAAAAGTGATGTTCTTACCAGGTGGTTGAGAGTTGTCAGCTCATTCCCTGTCAGAAAAAATACAACAGAGCATTTTCTATGTAATATTTTTACAGCTTAATCATAAAATAGATCTCTATGACTTCTATAATTTAATATCTATTAATAACTGTATTAAAAAAAACTTATGAGATTTCTCAGAAAGTAGTTGTTAAATGCACACAGGCTAATATAAAGTGTCATAAAGACACTTAATTTTAAATTATTTTAAACCAGCTAAACTACTCATTATCTTTACCATTTACATTAGACTTTGCAACATTTATCAAAATGTCTTTACAGTGAAAAAATTATTAAATATTAAAATCTTATTATAAATCAAAGTATATACAAACCTTTGACTGGTAGTGAATGGCAAAGAATAAATTGTTCAGTATGTTTACTACTAAAACTACTAAGAAATTGACCAGGAGCATTCTACAGTTATATCTCTTTACCCTTATAAAGAATTCAGCTGATATATGAAAATGCATGAAAATGTTAACAGGAAACTTCCTGATTTCCCTGCCAAGATTTGGTCATCACTACCACAACTCAAATTACCTATCTAGCTTAGCATACTTGTTCTGCTAACAAAAGTTTCCAGACACCACGTTGTTATTATCTAATAACTATATTTTAGCTAACTGGATTAAGTCAAAGCCACTGAACCTACTTGGTGAAGCTCATACACAGCTCCCCATCAATTTTATATATAAGTATTGAAAAGGGCTCAGTGGAAAATATTCCATTCTTTATTAAATGGCTCGTCTGTGTTTAGAGCAGAAGCGGTAAGAAAATAATCCTGGCCGAGGGACCCCATGCACTATAAAAAAGCTATAAAAATACACTCACTGTAACCATTTCCTGTTAAAATCAATAAAAAAAACTTTGAACATGTTGATAGACTAAATAATATTATTACCAACGAGGTAGTTGATGTAGTCTTTCCTCATCTTGTCCAGGCCCAGCTCCAGCAGCATGGTGGGAGGAGTGAGGCCGGTGAGAGGCACTGTGTCCACCTGCTGCTGGTAGGACTGTACTATCAGTTTACTCAGAGAGCTACTGCTGTCCCTGTGGACCTGTGCAGCAAAACACGACACTCTTTACACAACACTGTATACAGCAAAGACAGCAACAGACAATTTAATGTTTTACATTTGTATGGAGAAAGGTATGAAATCAGAACTTTTTTTATTTTTGGGGCAAAATGAGGTAAAATGAGGCAAAGAAAATTTCAGAGATAAACCTCACAAAATGTACAATTTCTTTAAATATTTCAGGACAAAATGTAAATTACATACCCAAGGTTTAATTTGCCCAAACCGCACAGCTTTGATCACCAATTTCAGAGAGTCTGTTATGTCCTGATATGAGGTCACGCCTACCAGGGAAAGGATTGCACACAGAATCTGTATTACATGATGTTGTATCATTTATACTCATTCTTAGAATAGATCCCAACTAACACTCACTTCTTCTCAGCTTCTCCCAGAGTTGCTCAGTGAAGTCCAGGTCTCCTCTTTCTATTAACATACAGCCTAAACCCACCACAGAGTCGTTTTTGCCCTTCTGGTTCTGTTACACAACCAAAAATGTCTGTGTATAGTATTTTCTGTGTTTTGTATAGAGAAGTGAAACCTTCCTATTATTCATTTGCTTTACCTCTGATCCTTTTAAATTCTGGCCTGGGACTGCATTTGCAATATTCTCCAACTCTAAGAGCAACGAGGAAAAGACAAAATGAAACAAAACATAAGGGATAATGTCATTATGTACTACTATAGTGATGTGAAGGGTTACCTTCAATAAGTGCTCGGGTTAGATCCACAGCAGACCGTGTCTCTACTGGCTCCAACCACTCTATCTCCCCCATCCTCAAGCCTTCAGCCAGAGTCTGAAGAGAAAAATTGCTTTAATACACAAAACCGCATGATTATCATTTATTTCCACTCTGTAGAACAGGTCATTATAGATTACTAAACAGATCAGAAGTACTAGGGACTTTGTTTCTAAGTAATAGAATGTAAAACTTCAGCTCTTGTGAATAGGATTTTTTTCCCCCAATGTCAACTTTTGAATGTGAGACAAAACTATTTGAACCTTGCATTTATACACCACAGCTTTATATGTTTATGGCCCTGTTAAGTAACACATACCAGAAGAAATTCCAGCTCTTTGTAGGTCTGATACATAGGGCTCCTGATGTCTCCAGCTGTCACCTTAATATGCTGCATATAGCAGAAAAGATACATGTTAAAGATGCAGTTTGACAGTTTGCAGTTAAATCAAGCATTTCTAATTTAAATTAAATTGTTTCCCCAAACAAGTAGCATTTATGACTAGCATGCATAATGTGGCTGAAAACAAACAAACAAAAAAAATACAACTGGGCATTTTTCTATACAATATTGTGTCACAACTAAATCATAAAATAGACCTCTGTAACTTTGACAGTTATTAATAACCTTAATTATGAGTTTATGGAAAAATCTCAGAAAATAGTTGTAAAATGCACGCAGGCTACTATATGATAGTACTATATGGTAGTAAGTATGGTAAGCATGCTGGAAGGTGTAACTGTAGATTATTTAAAGCAGTGCCCATCAAAGGTTTGGACACCTGCTCATAGAAGAGTTTTCTTCATGTTTATTATTTTAGAATAATAATGAGGAAAGTAATACTATGAAATAACACTTACAGAATTGTGCAGTGATCAAGAAAAGTTAAAAATGTAAGACTATTTTATATTTTAAATTCTTTACAGTAATAATCACTCTTGGCATGGACTCAACCAGCTTCATGAGGAAGCTTCACCCAGGAGGCTTTTCTTAAAGTTTCCAAGTAGGCAGAGTTTTAAAAGAAAAGAAAAAGAAAGCTTGGGGAAACAATTTAAGTTAGAAATGCTTGATTTAGTCAAACAACTTATTAAAATACATTTTGATTGAGAAATAAATTTATACATGGGCATTAAATTCACTATTTGTATTCATCTTAGAAACACATTTGGAACACACTAAATCTTTATTAAAATATTTTTTAAGATAATGAAAAATATATATTCAATCAGTGTGTCCAAACTTTTGTCTGGTAGTGCATGTTGAATACTAAAATGCTTAATGTGTTTTTAAATCCCATGAAACTACTAAAAATGGATTATGAAATTATCTCTACATCTCTTTGTTCTTATAAAGAATTCAAGTATCTATGAACATTCATGTAAATGCTAACTGAAAATTTTATGTTACATTTTATGCTAATCAGATATATCTGCCATCCTGACACTTGGACATGCTGGTACTGGATTGTTTATTTATTTCCAATTACACACAAATTTAATGAAAACTGTGTGAAACCCAGTTCATATCAACCCATTCCATGTTAACAGCGTCAATTAAAGAAATATGAAATTTAAAAAAATTAAAGCCAAGGTAAATCCATAAATTGAGACAATTAAGACTATTTATTCAATTAAGAAGAAATGCAGCTTTATTAAAAGGAGGATGTGTTGCAGTGGCTCAGGAGGTGTGTAAGCCAGTAACATTTGCCACAGCATTTTATTTTAGTACTGTGCAACACTTTATTAGATCCAGTACTATGTGAGCGATAAGTGACTGATCTGGTACGTCTCGAGCACTATACGCCTCAATGTGCTGCGTGCCATCATCGCCTTCATTATAAAACATGCTCATTAGGAAGGGCAGTGGTGTGCGAGAGACTATTCCAAGACATTTTGCTTTGAATTAATTTATTTAATTATTTATTTTTAAAAAAAAAAAAAAAAAAAAAAAAAGAAAGAAACACAGCAGTTTCTCTGTATGAGAGAAACACACAGACACACACCTGTGTGAGGTATCCATGATCACCTGATAGATAGATATATTTTTCTCTCCATTTTCATGTCAAACCATTTTGTTTCACCTCAATTAATTCACACCTAATTGACCTTTTCTGTAATTTGCTAGATTTTGGCCTTTGCAGGTGCAGTTACACTGCTAAATAATATATTTTTATTAGCATAGATATGGCTCATAACTTAGATTTCTCTGATAAAGTCTTTTTGTCAGTTACTTGTCATTTTAGAGCTGTAAGCTTTGCTGTTTATGGAGTTTTGTGAGTGTCATAAAAAGCAAATCAGACGTGCTATGCACACACCTGATATTTTACAGGTGATTGGCATTGCCAGTATGAAGAAAATCAGTGTTTATGAAACCTTTATAAATCCAGCAGAAATGTTTAGCTCGGTTTGATTTATGCAAACATTCACACACAATTTTACTAAAAGACTGATAAATGAGGCCCAGTGATCAACTAATATTGAGTGCTAAGAGGTGTAGGATTACCAGCGTAACTGTAGACGACAGGGGCGGCATCTCCAAAATCTTCTCTACATTGTTCCATCTAAAGTTAGCTGTTATGCTGCTCTCAGAGTCAATAACCAAACTCTCTTCCTTCACCGAGCAAAAAAGATTGTATTTGGCCCAGCCTTTTGTCAACACCTACAGTTAAACAATAATACAAAAGGACAAACATGGGTTTACAGAGATTTGACTAACTTTTTTTTTTTTAAATAAGTGAAAAAAGGATATAATCTGTTACCGCTGAGGAATGGTGTCTGTTCTGGTGTTCTTGTTTTAGCTGATCCATTGTGATAAACAAGGCCTCATCCACTGACGACCCTGAATAAAATACAAATTTAAAAATGTGAGTTTATTAGTCTGCTGACTTGTGAACAGCCTTTACAAACTGACATTACTGCATTTTTCTTGCCTGTTTTCAGTCTTAAATGTAATGGTTAGGTTTTAGGGTCCAACATTACCTTTACAGCTGACTGTGTACAGTTTAACCGCTGTGGCCTTGTTGCCAGTGTAGACTGTCTCTGCTCCCAGCCAGGACGTGCTAGCAGGGTCCTGCATGTCACAACGGACCCAGAGAGGATGCAGATCCTGAGCGTCCACATGGGACATGTTCGGATTCTGAGACATGGCGTACCAGGACAATATCTCTCTGTGCAACAAGACGAGAATGTAAAGCTCACAGCTACACTAAAAGCTACGCTACTGTTAGTTAAATCAAAACTACCAAATTAAAGGACAACAGATGATACACTGATAGCTTCGCTCACCTTGCTCTACTGACACTGAGTGGAAGTGGCCCGATGTTGAGCTCTTGCGGTTTAACAGGTGCTTCTTCACTGAGACTGATTTCATCTGTGCTCTCTGTGTCCTCAGACTCATAAACTGGTGGAGGCTAAAGTTAAAAAAAAAAAGAAAAAAAAGAAAAAAGGTATAAAGTTTACACTGGACAGTCTCACCTGGGTACTGCAGACCTGCTGCTGTAATAACAGACTATAATGCTCATACTGAACATCCTTTCAACACACATAGCACTGATTGACATTATAGTGTCCAGAGTTGTGTCTGCTTCCTTTCAAGGTTTCTCCTTCATGTCATTTTAGGCTGCTTTTCCTTCCCACTTCCACCTCTGGCTTGTTTTTAGGGCTCTAAATCTATCTATTCTGTGAAGCTGGTTTGTGACCATGTCTACTGTTAAAACTACTTCACAAAAAAACAAACCTGAACTGAAATAGAAATGAACTGACAGGCTGACATACCATTTTCTCACAGATGAAGGCAGGTTGGTTTCCTTCAATCATGCTGAGAAGAGGATCATCATTACGCTTTGATATTTTAATATACTCCTGTAACATCAGGTAAACAGTGCAACAGCTTATCAGTATAATAATATGTATTAGTATTTACAACAAAACATTTATTCAGTTGTACCTGATAAACCCAGGAATCCTTGTTGTCATCTTGACACAACCTGATAGAGAAACATACATATTTAATAACGCTTAGGTTACACAAAAAGTACAGAATATATATTTAAATGACGTAACTGATGACTTAAAGCTGTAATCTGTGGAGTCAGTACTATCATCACGTCTCTTTTAATTTTCTCAGTTTAAATCATATAACCTACGGTGTTCCGTTCCGACTCAAACTTGTATTTAAAGAAACACAAGAATTTAATAAAAGCGACTTACTTCAAAAACTGAACAAAGCTATTAGATTCCGAAACAATCTTAGCTCTCATGGTGTAACTGTAAAAAATTGTTCAAGAAAAATAACAAACACGAAAAGTATTTTACTTCTTCCCGCCGCATCACGTCACCAAGGTCATAGGTCACTAGTTCACTCACGCCCACACAAATAATCATATTATTCATCAAAGTATTTTATTTTTAATTCACAATACTGTAATTTACACATACATTTAAGTAGGTTTTTTAAAAATGTAAATTTGTTGCTTTTATTTTTACTAAAAAGAAAAAAGGGAAATATGAAAAGTAGTCCCGCAGCATGGCTTTCATCCGCCAGTCCCTTTGAAGAGTATATAGTCCCTAATATTATTGTGCATTTTCCTGATTTTAAGATACAGTGCACACTTTTAGTAACTGTAGATAATATTTTTTATCAGTTTAATGCAATTTTGTATATATTACAACAAACTAAATAGAAAGACAGTAGTATGTCAGTCGGGAGGCGGAAGTGATGCTGGTCGGATGTATATGGTTATGAGGGAGTTCTGCACTCCTCCTTTTCTTCCGTGGCCGCCATTGAGTTAGGAGCGTGGTTCCTGGCGAGCCGTGAATTCTTTTAAATATGGTAAGAATATTTGTTTGTTCTTGCGTCTCTCTCAGCATTCGTTTACAGTATTGTTTTATAGCGTTCATTTTATGTTATGTGAAATATTGTGCGGGTTTTGCGAGACATCCAAGTTGGTTTATGAGAAGCCGGGGCTGAAGGGACACGGCGGCCATTTTGTACACGGCTCGGCCAAGATACACGTGTGATGAGTGGCTGATCGCTAGCTAGCGGCCCAGATAACACGAGGAGCGTTTATTGCAGATACGACGGAACTGTATTCAGTCAGTTTTAATAGTTCTGGAGGTTGTGCGTTTCAGCATGGCGCTGGTTGTTTGAGATTGTTGGCTCAGTTTGGCAAACTAAGAAGTATAGCTAACTTAACTGGTTAACATTTAGCCGGACTGAGCAATATTAGATAAAGCTTAACGCAATCGACACATTCAAGGGACATTGGTGTTCAACTGATATGGATATGAAGGGCTCACACTGATATGGATGTAAATCTTGCCATGATGGTGTAATTTGCGTCTGACTCTGTGATCAGTGACAGTTGCCTGCTGTCTAATGCTGGCGCAGAGGATTGAGACATCTAAGACTGAGCAAGAGGAAAATGATCAGCGGTTATTGCCAGTGTCACGTGAACTCAATGTATAATTTCAACTCATGTATTATGTGTTTAATTGACAGGCTTGTGCCCGACCGTTGATCTCGGTCTACTCCGATAAGGGGGAGACTTCAGGCAAGAATGTGGTGTTGCCTGCAGTGTTCACTGCTCCCATCCGCCCAGATGTGGTGAACTTCGTGCACACCAACATGCGCAAGAACAAGCGCCAGCCCTATGCTGTCAGTGAGCTGGCTGGTGAGTGTTTAACTTAACTAGAAGTCACAGGGCTTTGCTTCATTTCCAGACCTGATGCAACTCCTTTTCTTGTGATATATCTGTAGTGTATTAGATTTTAACACTTAGTTTTCTTTCTCAGGTCATCAGACCAGTGCTGAGTCCTGGGGTACAGGCAGAGCTGTGGCTCGTATCCCCAGAGTGCGTGGTGGCGGTACCCATCGCTCCGGCCAGGGAGCCTTCGGAAATGTATCCTTACTTATGCTCTGGCTTGATCCTAACATTTGGGACAGATGCAAGTGTCAAGTACTTGCTTGCTGTGATGGTGTAATTTGCGTCCTACTCCGCGCATAGCGACAGTTGCCTGCTGTCACATGCTTGCGCTGAAGGTTGACGAAAATTGAATCTGAGCTACTCCACAAAGACCCTGAGAAACTGTTTAGTGGTGTTTTTCTAGTGCAGTGTGTTTGCCTTGACTATAGTGCAGATGTGTCGCGGTGGCCGTATGTTCGCCCCCACAAAGACCTGGCGCCGTTGGCACCGCAGGATCAACGTCACCCAGAAGCGCTATGCTATCTGCTCTGCCCTGGCTGGTTCTGCCCTTCCCGCTCTTGTCATGGCTAAAGGTGAGTGGTGTAAAGCATAGGCTTGTAGGATGTACAGATTAATGGACTAATTGATGATATTTTATGTTTAATCTTAAGCGTTCTTTTTACACCAGTGTGCAAGTGCACTGTTTACTGAGGAGGATGGCTGCATTATGTGCATTCTTCCATCATTACAGTGCTAGATGAGCCTCAGTTTGCAGAAGGGCTGCGCCAAATATTGGCACCTCCCTTTCGAAGACTGAGAACATGCCTGTCAAATTCGAAGTGAATACAGGCTGTTAATTAACTGTAAGCAGGATGTTAATTTCTTGCTGTTGTTTAGGTCACCGCATTGAGGAGATTCCTGAGGTGCCACTTGTTGTTGATGACAAAGTTGAGGGATACAAGAAGACCAAGGAGGCTGTGCTTCTGCTGAAGAAACTCAAGGCCTGGAATGACATCAAGAAGGTGACACTTATCTTTTCTATCCTCCTACAGTCCTTTTGATCTGTGTAAGTTAGCAGCCAGTTTCATCGTTCATGCTTCCACCCAACAGGTTTACGCCTCTCAGCGCATGCGTGCTGGCAAGGGTAAAATGAGGAACCGCAGACGTATCCAGCGCAAAGGGCCATGCATCATCTACAACGAAGACAACGGTGTCACAAAAGCTTTCAGAAACATCCCAGGTGGGTTTTGGTCACCTTTCAGTCATCATTATTCATTTCCAGCTGTGATGAGTTCCACTTCTGGTCCGTGTTTATGAATCCTGTGATTTTTTTGGAAGTGCTGAGTTAGCTGAATTGAGCAGGTTTCTGCTGCTACAACTCAATTTGTCATGATGTATAACTTCTTATTTTGCCCTCAGGTGTTACACTGCAGCGTGTGACTAAACTGAACCTCCTGAAACTCGCCCCTGGTGGTCACATCGGTCGTTTCTGCATCTGGACTGAGGCTGCCTTCCGCAAGCTCGATGACCTCTATGGCACCTGGCGTAAACCTTCTTCACTCAAGGTCGACTACAAGTAAGTTTCTTTTCATGCACTACCCTTTCGAAATCACAGCTGTGAGATTTCCTAAACTACAATGATGAGCTTCTACTTCTGGTCCGTGTTTATGAATGCCATGATTTTTTTCTGAAGTTCTGAGTCTGTTTATTGCAATGCAACTGTTTTCTTGTACGTGTGCTGCCTGTGTTTTAAATCAGTTTTTCTCAATTTTTAAAGCCTGCCAATGCACAAAATGACCAACACAGATTTGGGAAGAATCCTGCAGAGTGAGGAAATCCAGAAAGCACTTCGTGCCCCCAAGTATGACCTGTCTCTCATACACAGTTGACACTCCTCATATGTATTAAGAGTTCAAGCCATTTGCTTTTGTCTTCAATTCTGTGCATCTAACAAGAACATGTCATTTGTAGCAAAAAGATTGAGCGCAGAATTCTCAAGAAGAACCCACTGAAGAATCTGAGAATAATGATGAAGCTCAATCCTTACGCCAAGACAGCACGCCGTCACGCCATCCTCAAGCACAAGCCTGAGGTGTGTATTCTGAAATGAATGCACCTGGTACATTTGCACATTTTACATTTTCAGGTGAAGCTAAGATAACGATTCCTTTTACTTTGCAGATTAAGGCTAAAATGCTGAAGCCCAAGGTAAAGAGGGTTAGGAAGGTTAAGAAGGTCAAGACTCCTGCACCTCCTGCTCCCGCAAAAGAGTAAAGCTGTGTATGCTGCACCTCTGACAATGGTTCCAACAATAAACAATGTCCTGAAAAGTGAAAGTTGTCGTGTGTTATCTAATGTCATTTTATTAGGATTGGGTGATGTGGCAATATCATGATAAATTCTCACAATACATTTTAGTGTTTGTGTTCAGTATGTCTGCAATTCATAGGCTTCGTTGCCAGTATAAACTACATGTTAAAATGTAAATTTTGTCCTGAGTGTTTCCTTTGCTCTTTCCTATTTTTTATTTTTTTTTTTTTTGAAGATATTGCTCATTTTTCCCCACAGGTTTTTAAAGCACAACACTTGCGCTGGCAATCCTAAATGTGTATTTTAGTGGTGGTGTTGCAGTCATCACCCACACCTAGAGGAAATTTGTTCTCATGTACCGTTATTTTGTGAAACATTGTTTTCAAGGGGGGTCCTAGTTACATCATGACATTGCATTCTTTGGATGAAATATTCAAAATTATATGAAATAAGCTCTTCAGAAAAGGCTAAAGTGACAAATTGATTATCAGGCTTGACTGATGTATGATTTTTCATGATTTTTTTTCATTGTTTGTGGTTTTAAACATTCAGGTTTATCTGTTAAACAAAGCTTGATTGAACGCTGGTTTATGGGATAGCGCCCATGTGGATATGGTTCAGTCATACCTCCATATGCACTTATACCCCAACTATTTTACCAAAACAATACATAAATGATGAGTGTAACCACATTTATCAAATAATGGATGTACCCATACTACATTAGGATAAAATCCAAGGTGTGTATAAATGAAATATTGTTCAAATACATGACAAATGGTTGTCTTCAGTTTGTTTTTAACTGTTGATGCAGTTGTCTAGTGATTACTATAACTGAGCACTGAGTGTGTCTTCCTAAAATACTACGTATGATAAACCTCAAAGCATTTTGATAAATCACAGGATGCTTTACAGGTCTTGGTCAGCTATTTATAAAGTAAGCTGAGTAAATCTGGTCTTCTGCTTAAGCTGGTGTGTATTATATACCAGTGGTTCTCAGAGGGGGGTTCAGGGCCTCCATTTTGAGATTTGTTTTTGAGATCTGTTCACATTGTTACAGTGGTGAGAGGTTAAGTTTTTTTATCATTATTAGGCGGTCGCTTGAATTGAAAAAGTCAAACCCAAACCTCAGTAACTCAAAAACATGTACCCTTTAAATTTTGTCCACTTGAACAGAATGTGTTCTGTCTGTAGAAAGTTCGGGAACTTGGTTACATGGCCCAAATAAATAGTCAACATAGTAGTGTACTTTAAATCTAATTAATCTAACATCTGGATAGTTGAATTGTGTTTGTAAAAAAACAAATTTCATTCATTCATTCATCTATCTATCTATCTATCTATCTATCTGCCTATCTCACCAGTACTTACCAAACTGTCTCGGATAGCTCTCCCACAGCGAATCGGTAGTAAGCGGAAGTGACGTTTTCCTCCTTATATAAACCCTTGTGAGGGCTGTTGTAGGTCTCTCTGTCTGACTGATGCCGAGTAGTTAGCGTCTCGTTCGGAAAGTTGTTGCTGCTTAAAAACGTGGTAAGAGAAGTTATTTCTACATGGAAGATACTTTGAAATGTTTCCAGTTATAGTATGAGAACTTTGTGGCGCGATGGATTACAGTTGAAATGTAATTGTTGGGGGCGAGTTTGATAATTAAACGCGCGCGCGTGGTGTGTAATATAATAAGCCTAGCCGTTAAAATATTTTGGCTTCCACAGCAAAATATATACATAGTCACTGTTGATCTTGACGCTAAGAGTCTCACAGCTGCATGGCGAATAAATAGTTTCACTACTGGTTTTTAACACTCAACCTTATTGTCTGTGCACGTGCACCCTGTGGTAGCGTGGCAGAGCATTGAGCTCGACTTCTGTTTGTTCTTAAGATCATCCTTAAAAATGGATTTTCAAAAAAGGCCTTTCCTACTGGCACAGTGCAAGTGATCAAGCTGGAAAAGATGAATGAAATTTTGGTGTGTTTTAATGATTTATCATGTTTCCCATTTTGATGTTTAAAATTTATTTTAGCAATATTGTGTTGCAGATGAATACTTAAAGCAGCACTGTGTAACAGGTGATTAGAAGATGCACTGACTTGAACTTTTCTCTGCAGCATATTGATGCCTCTAACTACCTGCAGAGCAGCAGAGATGATTGCAAGGGTTTTGTCCACTGAGTCTAATGAAGACTGCTTTCTTGCAAGCCTTCAGCAAAGTCCTGGGTATGATGAGTTCAAGATTTTGATAAATGACAAGTCAAAGTTTTTCATGCAGAGAGAATGTTCTGTACTTGAGTATTAAATGGCTTTTTTACCTTTTTCTTTACTTTTTTGCCAGGTGACAATTTGATCATGCTACTCTGCCCTGATTAAAGAAACTGAATGTTGGTGTAGTAATCCTGATCTGTATGGATGGTGTGTGGCACCTGGTGCAAGCCTTCCACCTTCAAGCTGGACTACTAGGCATCTTGTACATGTGAGTTTCGTTTGGGTTTGAAGCACTGCACTTTGTTGTAGAATTGCCTTTGTGCCTTCTGAGTCTACAATGATGAGCTTCCACTTCTGGTCCGTGTTTATGAATGCTGTGATTTCTTCTGAAGTTCTGAGTCAGCTTGAGAACAAATTGAATTGGTTTAGATTCACAAATGCTGACTTAGGGTGATTAATGCTCATTCTTCTGTTTAAACATGGCAGCATGCGTAATGGATCCGGACGTGATCTTGAAGAGTAACAAGAAGGAGTCAAGGTAAGGCATGTGCAACACGCTAGGCTGGAAATACAGTCATCATAATTAAATAGTTCACATCAGTAATCTCAGAGGGGTATTCACAAATTACAGCAGCAATCCAAAAAGTGGAGTGTGCAAGCAAGAGTATTCAGAATAATGAAAAATAAGCAAAAATTCAGTACTAGGGCAGGATTTTCAGAACAGTCCAATATAACTTGCATGTTAACAGTGCTGTTTCACTTGCAGTTTGGGGAGAGAATTTCAAGAGGACTCTGGGGGGGTGGGGGACAAGAGGAAATGGACACCAGCTCCAAGACCTGTATGGTATGACTGCACTTTCCCAGTATTGGCTTGAATACATATGTAATTGGTTCTTCACTGTTGGCATGATGTATCTTAGTTACATTAGTTTAGTGAATTTTTTTATTTTCTCTAGTGCATTTCATAAGACTGACCAACCAAGACTGCATCTTCTTTAGGTTTAATGTATAAAGTAAAGACTTCTATTTAATACACTTATTCACAGATCAAGGCTAAGATGCTGAAGCACAGAAGTTTAGTCCAAGATCTCCACCAGTTCCTGCAACAGAAGGGCTTCATTCACATATTGCTACTTATCTAGTTTCAGCCAATAAAAAACTGCAAATAACTTTACCTTGGTGTATCTTTGTGTGATGGTGGGTTGTGTGGTGTGTGGTTTTTTGTTTTTTTTTTGTTTGTTTTGTTTTTTTTCCCCTCAAATCAGGATTAAATGGTGCTACAGGAAGTAAACCACTAAAATATTGTAAAGCTTCTACAGCACTGGAACTGGTGATTAGTTTACAGTGCCTGCCTACAGAGTACAAGGGAACTGATGCCAGTCTTCTTAATTGAAGTGCACTTAAGTAAAATGATCAGTTTAATGTATTTTCAGTCAAATAGACTTTATTTTTTTATAATTTAGTTTCAGAAGATTCCTCAGCTGACAAACTGTAGTTCTGCACAAATCATACATTGGAAATGGTCAGAGGAAGTTTGAACAAAGTCTTACATGGAAGAAAAGCCTTAGTGTTGTAATCATGTACATTTAATAGCTATTTAAAAAAAAAAAAAAAAAAGGCATAAAGACTACAGTTGTGACCAAGTTTAACGGCAACCATTAATCTGAACTGAAAGTATTAATGTATGAAAATGAGGTTGAAAAATAGTATTGCCAAAGATGTAATAAAAGCCATTAAAAAATTTAAACATATTTAAATGCATCATTTAATGTTTTATCATGTCCAATGTTCCCTGGAATCCACTGCAACCTTGACCAGTATAAAGTGGTTATTGAAGATGAATGCCCAATAAAATACCAAAATGTCCATCCATGGTACTTTTAATGTACATCCTTTTATCCTTATTTTTATCCTTATCCCTATTCTCTCACCACTACCATATTTGTGTACTATGCTGTTACAAAAATGCAATACTGGAGAAACAAGCCCTGTATGTTTCAACCTCAGAATGAATGAAAATCTGGAGGAGATATGTTCATAAACGGGAAGCGTTGCTTACTGCTACTGCATTTCTCAAGTTCACAAGTGGGATTTCAGTCTCAATCTGAATAATGTTGAACACTTTATTAGGAACACTATATTAATACTGGATAAGGCTTCCCTTTGCTCTTAAAACAGCCTCAGTTCTTAATGGCTTGGATTCTACAAGATGTTGGAAACATTCTTTTAAGATTCTGGTCCATGTTGATACTACTGCATCCTGCAATTCCTGCAGATTTTTCAGGTGTACTTTCACGTTGCAAATCTCCTGTTATACCGCATCCCAAAGCCGTTCTATTGGACTCAGGTCTGGTGATACTGAAGAACAGTGAAGTCCTTGTGTTCATGAAACCAGTTTGACAAGACTTTTAATCTGTAACGTGCATTATCATGCTGGAAGTTGCTATGAGAAGATTGGTAAATTGTGGCTATGAAGGGATGTACATGGTCAGCAACAATACTCAAATAGGCTGTGGGAATCAAGTGAAGATTGATTGGTATTAACAGGCCCGAAGTGCATCAGGAAAACCATTACGCCACCTCCACCAGCCTGGACTGTTGACACAAGGCATGTTGGGTCCATGGACTCATGCTATTGGTGCCAACCTCTGACCCTACCATCTGTGTGCCTCAGCAGAAATCGAGATTCATCAGACCAGGCTATGTTTTTCCAGTATTCAACTGTCCAGTTTTAGTAAACCTATGCCTACTGCAGTCTCGGCTTTTGGCTGACAGAAGTGGAACCCGACATGGCCTTCTGCTGTTGTAGTCTATTTGCCATGTGTTGTGTTGTGCTATGTGTTGTGCATTCTGAGATGCTTTACTGCTCACCACAGTTGTACAGTGTGGTTATCTGAGATACTGTAGCCTTTCTATCAGCTTGAACCAGTCTGGCCATTCTCTGTTGACCTCTCTCATCAGGCATTTCCATCTGCAGAACTGCTGCTCACTGGATGTTTTTTCTTTATTGCAACATTCTGAATAAACTCTAGTGACTGTTGTGCATGAAAATCCCAGGAGTTCAGCAGTTACACAAATACTCAAACCAGCCTGTCTGGCACCAACAGTCATGTCATGGTCAAAATCACAGAGATCACATTTTTCCCCCATTCTGATGGTTGATGTGAACATTTCCTGAAGCTGCTGGCCCGTATCTGCATGATTTTATGGATTGCACTGCTGCCACACGATAGGCTGATCAGATAATTGCATGAATGAGTATGTGTACAGGCACTCCTAATAAAGTGCTCAGTGAGAGTATAGCAGGGAAACCAAGAGCTGTTCATTAAGTTCATTAACTGGCTAATTAACCAAGTTAGCTTAGGAGGCATGTTGGGTAACTGGAAGTATGGTTATCACATAGTTATCCTCTAATTATTAGCATATTCAGACCACGATAGGTACAATGTTGTGAATAAACAAACTAAGCTCACTCATAATGTGCCTCAAACAGGTTTTGTATAGAAGTGTTGATTAAGGTTTTAAAAATGTAAAATTCCCTGTGGTGGCATATTTGGCCCAAGTACCATTGTATATAATCATAATACCCATTTCAAGATGAGTTAACCATTTAAAAATTATGATTTTTGATGCTAGGTGTCTTCAAGGATAAGGGCAGGGTCATGAGGATAATTGACCACAACAACGTGCTTTGGTTCTTTTAGTAAGGCTTTTAAGGCTTGTCTTAACAGTACATTGTTATAGTTTTATTAGAACCTGGTTTTAAAAAGGTTGGATGCCAGTAAATTTGGCCACAAGTACTTGTTTAATCAGGTAGTCTTATTCCATCTGGTGCATCAAAAGTGTAACTGCAGAAACAACAACAACATCATTAATAATAATAATAATAGTAATAATAATAATAATAATAATAATAATAAAAGTTCTTCTACATTCCAATTTTATACTAACCCATTTTAACAAATGATTACTTTGCTATTACGCTGACAATAAGTTTAACTGCTGTAATAAAAATCAATTAAAAGCTAAAAGCTAACTGAAGTGTTCATCTTATCCTAATGTGTAAAAGAGGCCTTGGTTTTGCAGTACCCTGGGACCATGCTTTGGCTGTGATGCAATAGATTTTTACTTTATAAAAATATGCATATTTTCACTCAAATGGAGAATTGTAGTGCCCTCAAACAATAAACATTTTTATAAAAGGGCAGTTTTGTTTATACAATTTTTAAATATTCTCTGATATGACCTAACCTGCAATTCAACAGAATTATTTGTAATGACATTATTTTGGGGGGAAAAATTCTGAGCTTCAGATGTTCAAGACCACTTTGAGTGTTTTTTTTCCAAGTAAACCTTGACATCTAATACAGATTGTGGGTCTTGTTATGATTCATTAACCTCAGTTCAATACTTATAACATCAAAATAAAGAATTACAAGAGGCAGTGACTGACTACTGAACAGACTGCTGTTGAATTGGAGCCCAAATAAAAACATTGCTGTGTGTGTGTGTGTGTGTGTGTGTGTGTGTGTGTGTGTCTGTGTGATTAGGTAAAGTAATTCCCTTTTATATCCCCACACTGTGAGTTGGGGTCCCTGGCTGATTTAAGCCTATGGTGCTGCAGAGCCACCCGGCAAAATCCACTTCTTCTGCTTCTGACGTCTTAATGAAGGGATGGACCTACAGAGAACAGAGTTTAGCATAAAATTAAAAGAACTAAATTATAAAGTCAGTCTGTTTTTATAATAACCATAGACAGTACAATGTATTTAAAAAAGTCTGTCAAGAGTCCTTTAGACATGTAAGATGCTTATCTTCCCGAAGGGGTTCTACTTGGAATGATCTCTGATAGGGAAGCATTGTTGTAGTGTTCTACATAGTACATTTTGACCTTTTTTTTTTTTCTAAAAGTGCATATGACATTGTAAATGTTCTCACCATCAATTGCTTCAGATCTGCCCTCTCTGCTGGGTTTTTTATTAAACTGAAAAGAAAGGTTAGTCAGTTAGTCAGCAGGCATTCATGTTTCAACCACAAGAGGGCATAGTAAGTATTAGGCACTGAAATAGCTCATGAAATACCACGTTGCAGTCCAACATCATTACAGGCCTTTAAAGCTAAACCACAGTTGCCCCTTACCATTTGTTAACGAAATCTTGAAATTCCGTGCCAAAGATGCTTGGCAGCTTGGGTGGTGGCTGAAAATAGAAAGGTTCAGTTATGTGCAAAGAGGCCAGCCATTCAATCCACATCTTAATTTGTTTAGTGTCAAACCATGGCCTAGTTATCTAGCTGAGAGTGCTGAGTATATACCTCATTGACAATGTAGTCAAGCAGCTCAAAGATGGCCATCGGAGGTCTGCTGTCAGG
The DNA here is from genome assembly GCF_027358585.1 of Pangasianodon hypophthalmus. Lineage (NCBI taxonomy): Eukaryota > Metazoa > Chordata > Actinopteri > Siluriformes > Pangasiidae > Pangasianodon > Pangasianodon hypophthalmus. Next base: position 13,858,082 of record NC_069715.1, on the reverse strand, counting down.
TCCGTATGCTACAAAACAAGACGACCGTACAAGGTTCTTATATTTGTAACAAATAATAGGTAAAGTATATCGTCTGCCAAAATAAGGCTGGAGTAATGGTATTATTCAGAAATAGTTTGCTCGAGCACTCACAGCTGCCGGGCCGTCCCGGGGGCCTGGGTTTGGGGGAAGCCTCACTGGATGAGGGGTCACCCTCCATGGGAAGGCCAAAGATTTGCTCCAACTCCTTAGCATCAGGTGGTGGGATGGGGAAGCGACCAATGGCCATCTCCACCAATGAAAGCCCCATGCTCCAGATATCGGACTGCACAGAGTAGTGTGTGCCCTGCAGACGCTCCGGCTAGAGAGAGAGAGAGAGAGAGAGAGAGAGAGTCTGAGCCAGCAGGAAGGGAGTAACAGCCCAAATAAGCAAATATGACACACTACAACTCAAACATCCAGATAAGAACCTCGGCTGAGAGAATTTTCCTCAAGTGCAGTCAGTGCAGTTATTCACAACATGGTGACACTAACATTGTGCCTATTCATTCACATTTTATGGATTTTCTTCATAGTTTCCATTTCCCTATAGGTATAGGGAACATGGAAAATCAAATGCAAAATTCACTGATGTAGTAAAAGGAAAACACCTCATTAATATTCTACCCCTGAGAGAAAAACTTCTTTCTTTTGAAAGAAAATATAGAGTAGGATTTGTGGTTAGTCCCAGTCATTAGGGATACACAGTCATATATGCAAATGTAAACTAACAGAAAAAATATTTTAGATATATTTAAAATACATTAAATATATTTTATGGAGCAGTTTTACAGTTTTGATCAACTGTATCTGAAAAAATATAATGGTAAAATAATAGTAGGTACAAAAGGATTCATTCAATAACAAGCAGTGAGAGCTCAAAGCTATGAAAATAGTGCAGATTACTTCCTATAGCTACCAGGGTATTGGACTGACAAAGGAAACATGAGAGACAAACTCACAGACATGTAGGACCTCGTGCCCACAAATGAGTTGGCCATGGAGTCGATGAGCTGCCCACTCACGCCAAAGTCACACAGCTTAATCTCTCCACGTGAGTTCACCAGGATGTTGGAAGGCTTCACATCTGCAAGAGAAGAACCGGAACTTGTATAATAGTGAAATGGTCTGGATGGAACGGAAAGATGTCAGTAAGTGAGAGTGAGATTGCTCACCTCTGTGCATGATCTTGTGCTTCTCTCTCAGATACGACAGCCCTTTTATCACCTGTGAAAAGTAGCATATGACACATTAAAGACAAGCAAAGGCTCATACTGTGAAAAAAAATGCAATCTCTACACATCACCACAAATAAGGACTGATGAAGAGTATCGTTTAGTTTGGCCAAAAATAAAATCTATACAATTTCCTGTATTTCCTATTTCTATACAAATACATTTGGGGTAAGATTCATTCATTCATCCTCAGTAACCACTTTATCCCAGTCAGGGACGCAAGAACGCCAGCCCATCACAGATTTTTTTTTTTGTCAGCAACAGTAGCCTTGTTGATCCAATAAAGAAGCATATGTTAGATAACAAACATATCTTGATCAACTACTTTTTGAGTAAAGACAAATCTGTGTAAATTTCTTTCTCGGCCAGATTTCTCCTATAAGGCTAGGCAATCGTGAGTGCATTTCTTTGCGATCAAACCATGTGAATTCATTCCAGGTGTATTAAATTGAAATGTGTCTATGTGCATGAGAGTAGAAAGTGTAGTACGAACCGCAATGCTAACTTTGCCCAGTATTTGCTCTGGAATCTTGCCCGCTTTCTTCAGTGATTGGTCCAGGGAGCCACCGTCCTGCATTACAAGTGTTTATTAGTTATAAAAACATGCAACTGATATAGCTTGCATAGAAGTATAATGTATACTGACAATATTTAGGCTTTGGATAGAATATAAACTTGCCAGTAATAGAATAAATTTGAAGCAAAACCTAGTGTAATTAATGAATTTAGTCATTTTTCAGTTTAATTGGATTGTATTATATGATGTGTGTAACAGTAAGACAGCTGTACCATGTGCTCCATACAGATGCTGATCTCTCCGTCACTGTAGAAGGCCCCGTAAAATCCCACAATGTAGGGAGAATTACATTCATGTAGCACCTGCAGCTCTCGGATGATCTGGTTCCTGATGGCTGGCTTGATCTCCAGGTGGATCAGCTGAGCGATCACAGAGGAGAGATGACTGATAGAAACTACAGTCTTACACAGCACTGAGCAAGTGAACACCATAATTTAGTGAGTGCTTATTGTTCTAACCTGCAATTAGTTAGTGATAGCATTAGAGCTATTCCCAGTACATGGGACTTATACAAAGAGCACAATATGTAATCTAACTGACCTCATGTGCTATAAAAAGATAAACTGAAATAAAAAAAAAAATCAATGCCTTTCAGAAACATAAGAGAAAGCAGAAGAATACCCTTGTCTAGCAACAGCTATACAAAGAACTTCTGCAAAAATATCTGTGGAAGGATGATAATTTGACTATGTAAGACTGTATAGTTAAGCAGGTAACAGGTTAGATAAATGATCAAACAGCATAATTCTTTCCAAAATATGAAAGCGATCAAATCTGTTGTTAATTTTAAACACTGCATGTACCTTCCTGGCCATGATGAGTCCAGATGGTCTGTGCGAGACCTTGAAGACCACGCCACCATTGCCTGCTCCCAACTCGCAAATCTTCTCAAAATCGTCATCTTTCAGCTCTCCTACCTTCTGCTTCTGGGTTAGGAAGGCCTCCAAACGCTTCCTCTGCTGCTCATCTAGCTCCAGCTCCTCCAGCTTCTTTTGCAGGGCCTCTAGGTTTGTCCTACACACACACACACACATATCCCCACACACCATAATTACAATAACAGAAAACAAAGTGAAAAGAAGCTTAAGGAAAAAATATACTGTTTTTAAACCAGAAGGTGAACGTAAAGGGTGGAGCAAATTAATGACCTTCCAAATTCTGAGAGGATCCATGGAATTTGGATTGAGTCATGCAGTATATTTCCAGATTAGGACATAATTCAATATGTCTGTAGAAGCCATGAGAATTTCTCCACTTGGGATCAATGGAAGCAAACATGAAAAACAATTCCGGGATACATTCCTATTGTTCAGCCAAGACAAAGGCCAACAATGATAACTGAATGGGCCATTGTGCACAATATGGCTAAAGTGTTTGTGTGTGTGTGTGTGTGTCTAAAGACAGTTTCTACCTAGAACTCTGCTTAAGGAAGCTGGGAGTTCCTCTGAGCATGTCTGCTTCTCCTTTGGCGCTGTTGTCATGGTAATGTATTTCCTTAGCATTCGATTTGTGGAATGGACCTCACTGACCTTCTATTCTCCATCTCTTCTTCCGCTCCTCTCACACCAAGTTCCTCCTCTCTCCTACTGCAGAGCTGCCACCTTTTGCTCTTCTAATAATCAGCCACATTAAAATAACACTTTGCTCAAAAGTGACAAAACTACTCAAATGCTCGTGCCAAAAATGATAATCGTGATGTCATGATAGTCTCTTGATATGATGATGATGATATGTCTCTTCATTGGTGTGCCTATAAATCATTTTAGCTGTATTGGTGCTCTTGGATAATTCCCTTAAACAACAACACATGCAGTTCTACTTGTCAAGTATAAATGATTAAAAAGATTAAACTCTACTAACTGCATGTCAGGTTAACAAGTAAATGGTGTGTCCATTTTGGTGTAACCAAAATTGTGCACTGTAAAACAAAAAACGTTTTAAAAGAAAAGAAAGCATTGCTTAAGCGTGCTTCGGAGAGCATTTTAAAAAATTCAGATGTATAATACGTTATTGCACTGCCTTGCCAGTCCTAGCAACATAAGAGATGCTCTTACACATAAATTTACATTGAATCTCTCTCATCAGCTGCACACAGATTTTTGTTGTCTCCACCATTCTGTAATTAGGCTGAACATGATGCAGTTTTTGGAGAGCCTTCAAGAGCAAATAACACTTAATCAGGCCAAAACACTGGTTCTCACCACCTCATCCACACCCGTAGGAAGAAGAGGGTTAAGTGTCCTCATTTTCTCCAACAAGGCGGCATAACCATGGTTACAGGGCTGCTGCGTGGGTGTGCGTGGGTAGAGTGGGTGGGCTATGAAGTGGAGATGATGATGGAAAATGGCTCTGAGACACTGAAGTAGAGAGAACACTCCATATCTTACGTAGGAGGTGCAACAGCGACTCGATACCCACCGCCAACTGCTCACTTGAGCATGACTTAAGCTCATGTGTTGCATTCATGATGGGCATGAATGCTTCTCTCGTCTCATGCATCACAAACAAAAGGTCTAACACTATGGTTTCACAGAGCATTGTATATGTTTATAGTACATATATAGTTTAATAGAAAACCAAAATTCATTCCAACTGTAACATAATTTTCATATTCTATTCTTTGGGTGGAATTGCAATACACAGGTAGCGAACAGTTAAGTACACTCAAACATGTGTTCAAGCAGGATGTGGATTGATATGATTCTGAAAGCTTGTCCTAAACCACAAACATATACACATTTTACCTAGGGCCAGTAAAGATCCAAGGCCCATGATTAATAATTAACCATGCTCTTTCAGTCACTTGCCTGCTTATCTATGTGTGGGCTGGTTAGTGGTGGAGAAAGATGTGTGTCACTAATGCAGAGATTTACTGTGACCAGGATCAAGCTTGTGCCACATGTTTTCTTATAAATCTCTTGACACATGACTAATTTTCATTACTGAGTCATTGCATTTTCTGTTTTGATGCCTTGAAAAGTGCGCAGTTTGCAACATGTAGCAGATTTTATATGTCACAAATCAGAATTACCTTTGGGAAAAAGCTGCTGTATATAGATGCTATTTTTACAGTAATACGTGTTTGTCAGCATTCTTTCCAAAATCAAGAAAACAGCCGTATGCTGGGCTTCATGTAACTAGTACTTTCTTTTAATGTTGCTGAAGTGGTGGTTAAGTTTTATAAGTCTGAATTCAGTCAGAAATTTCCCATTATGAGTCTGGGTTGAGGCAAGAGTGTATAGTTCAAGGTCTAGTTTTGAGTCTTAATGCATTTTTAATCATAAATGAGTCACTGTGGGGAAGAAAGAAAGATATATTTCCTTGCTTAAAGATTTCTCTTTGATATCTCTGGAGATTTAATGGGGATTCTTACTTCAATTAGGTTTCATTTAGGGTTCAACTTTGTCACAAATGTTTCTTATAAGATTCCTTTTATAGTTCCTAAATTTTCCTAAGACTTACCCATCAATTTTAGAATAGTACCAATCACAGTTTTTTCATTTTTAATGACAGCAAATCAGCTTTTAATAGTAATATTCATATTACGTATAGTGTTTTATGAACATTACTGAGAAGACCCGAATGAGAATAAGATGTCTGAGTTGAGCTCTGAAGTCTCAGTCAAATCACAAATCAGTAAATTAGGCACTCATATTAGTGCAGCTCAAATTGTAAGGCTGAGACTCGATTTCCCATCACTGGGGAAAACTATAGCTTACATTCTCATGTAAGGAGAGTAGCAGCTTCAGTCACTGACACAAATATATTGTGTTGTTATGTTAATGTTAACAAGTCTGTTAATGACTTACTGTAAACCTTTCTCCTCACAAACACACACACATACGCAGTTGTGGCATCCAGTTCCTCTTACTCACCACGGAAGAGGCATTCCACAAAGTCTCTCTATGAAACTAACTTCTGAAGACTTGAATCCCAGGAGCACAGGCATGCATTCCAAAGCCTGCACGCCACAACCTGTCCGGGCCTCCGTAATGGAATGTGTTCTACTTTTTCATCACAGAGAATAACACAGAGTACTCAAAACACCAGTCAATATACACCAATCAGCCATAACATTAAAACCACCTGTCTAATATTGTAATAAGTCCCCCTTGTGCCACCAAAACAGTTCTGACCCATCAAGGCATGGACTCCACAAGACCTCTGAAGGTGTGCTGTGGTATCTGCCACCAAGATGTTAGCAGCAGATCCTTTAAGTCCTCTAAGTTGCAAGGTGGGGCCTCCATGGATTGGACTTGTTTGTCCAGCACGTCCAACAGATGCTCGATCTGACTGAGATTTGGGGAATTTGGAGGTCAACACCTTGAACTCTTTGTCATGTCCTTCAAACCATTCCTGAACAATTTCTGCAGGGTGCACTATCCTGCTGGAAGAAGCCACTGCCATTATGGAATACCCTTGCCATGAAGGGGTGTACTTGGTCTGCAACAATGTTTAGGTAGGTGATACGTGTCAAAGTAACAGCCACATGAATGCCAGGACCCAAGGTTTCCCAGCATCACACTGCCTCTGCTGGCTTGCCGTCTTCCCATAGTGCATCCTGGTGCCATCTCTTCCCCAGGTAATCGACGCACACACACACGGCTGTTCACACGATGTAAAAGAAAACATGATTCATCAGACCAGGCCACTTTGCTCATGTGCCCATTGTAGGCACATTCGGCAGTGGACAGGGGTTAGCATAGGCACTCTGACCGGTCTGCAGCTACGCAGCAAGCTGCAATGCACTGAGTGTTCTGACACCTTTCTCTCATAGCCATCATTAACTTTTAGCCTTCACTTCCCACACCCATCAGTGAGCCTTGTGTGCCCATGACCCTGTTGCCGGTTTACCGGTTGTCCTTCCTTGGGCCACTTTTGGTAGGTACTAACCACTGCATACCGGGAACACCCCACATGACCTGCCGTTTTGGAGACTCTCTGACCCAGTCGTCTAGCCATCACAATTTGGCCCTTGTCAAAGTTGCCCATTTGTCCTACTTCCAACACATCAACTTTGAGAACTGACTTCACTTGCTGCCTTATATATCCCACCCCTTGACAGGTGCCGCTATAACGAGATAATCAATGTTATTCACTTCATCTGTCAGTGGTTTCAGTGTTATGGGTTATCGGTGTATATTGCTGAAGAACTTTTAGTGATTTTTTTTCCCTGACATATTCCACTTTAAGTCTTCACAATTGTGATCACAATCAGACATGCTGCTCTCCCACCTGAATTCCTAATATCTGATGAAATATTACGGAACATCATCTGTTATGCAACCACTGTTCACTTAAATCTCTGCAGTGCCATGTGTAAAGAAAAACGCCTCTGCACCACCTTCCTGCATCTTTCAATCAGTAATTGAGGCAAAAACAGTAAGCCCGAAAGAGAAGTGTCTGAGTGCCTGTGATGGCCTCTGTGAAACAAGAGGCAATGACACGCACCACTGACTTCAGGCCACCAGGGCTTTGATTGGCTCATTGCTTAGAGAGAAAGAGGGGAAAAAGACCTGCCAAACTAAATCAGCAGATAGATAGGGCAGTCCTCCGCATGGCTAGACAAGCTCCAAACAAACCACTGCACAAGATCCTGGCTTTGTTGCTTTGTTTCTATAGATATGACATTGTGAAACAAGATAATTACGGTTGAGCTCAAAGAAGAGGAGTGTGTTGTCGCAATTGTTCAGCAACTCCATTTCGTGAGACTTCGCTTGGTTTCTGGACTCCTTGACTCTCATGTATCCTATTTACAGACCTTCGCAGAACAGTAATACCCTTCTGCGCAAGGTCCTGCTTATTTTGTGGCAACTGAAAACAAATTTATGACACAGCAAGAAAGAGCAGGACACATTATTAGAGAAAAGAGTCACATTGTTGTGTGCTGGCTGCTCTGGACAAATGTGATAAGAGCTTCCTGTTTGGACATCACAGTGGACCTGGCTACTTTAAGGGCTGTGGTTGATTTGCTGGAGAGGAAGTGACACAGATCAAATGCAACAAATAAAGATGAAATACTTGAACACTTTCCTGGAACAGTGTCAATGCAAAAAAAAAAAAAAAAAAAAAACCTGTTAGAGACTGGCACAAAAACGGTGACCTGTAACTTTTTTTCTGTTAATGTTTTTCCATAAAAAGCTTATAGAATTGCTAACACACTGAAAATATATATGTAATGTATGTAGTATATACAATCCCATCCAAAAGTATTGGAACCGCAAGGCCAATTCTTTTGTTTTTGCCATACACTGAAGACATTTGGATTTGAGTTCAAACAATGAATATGAGATGATAGATCAGAATTTCAGCTTTCATTATCTGATATTTACATCTAGATGTGTTAAACAAATTAGAATATGGCACCTTTTGTTTGAACCCACCCATTTTTCATGTGATCAAAAATATTGGAATATGTGACTGACAGGTGTTTCTTGGCACCTTTGGTGGCACACCATCCAATTTTTAGGTTAGTAAAAGTATAAATGGATATTCTTAAAGTAAATTAAAGTAAATAACACAATATTTGGTTGCATATCCCTTGCTTGCAATAACTGCATCAAGTTGGCGACTCACTGACATCACCAAACTGTTGCATTATTCATTTACGATGCTTCAGTCTTCACTTCAGTCTCCTCTTAAAAAATGCGAAATATAAAATGCATGCTCGATTGGTTTAAGGTCTGATGATTGACTTGGAAAGTCTAAAACCTTCCACTTTTTTCTCCTGATGAAGTTCTTGGTTGTGTTGTCAGTGTGTTTTGTCATTGTCTTGCTGCATGTTGAAGTTCCTCCCAATTAAATTGGATGCATTTCTCTGTAAATTGGAAGACAGAATGTCTCTGTATATTTCTGAATTCATTCATTTCTTTGCAATTTCCAGTATGTCCTTCTGATTCTTACTGTTGTGATTGGTTCGCATCTTGTGGTATGGCTTCTATATTTCTGCTCTCAAAGTCTTCTTCAAACAGTTGATTGTGAAACCTTCATCCCTGTCCTGCGGAGATTGTTGGTATATTACTGAGTGTTGTTTTTGAGTTTTTCTTCATAGCTCTCCATCAACTGCTGTTGTTTTCCTTGGCCAACCTGTTCAATGTCTAGTTTTTATCACACCAGTGGTTTCTTTCTTTTTCAGGCCATTCCAAATTGTTGTATTGGCTATGCCCAATGCTTGTGCAGTGGCTCTGATTGATTGTCCCTCTTTTCAAAATGATTTGCTTTTCTGCCATAGACAGCTCTCTGGTCTTTATGTTGGTTTATCCTTTTGAACAACAAATGCAGTCTTCACAAGCGAAACCCAGGGTTCAAACCAAGAGCAGACATTCAGAGCTATTAAAGGTTTAAACAACCAATCTAACAGGGCACACCTGCACAACAAGAAACAACTGTCAGTCATATGTTCCAATAGTTCTGATCACTTGAAAAATGGGTGGGTTCACGCAAAAGCTGCCATATTCTAAGCTGTTTAACAAATCTAGATGTAAATATCAGAAAATGAAAGCTGAAATTCTGATCTGTTGTCTCATATTCATGTTTTGATTGCAAACCCAAATGTCTTAAATGTATAGCAAAAACAAAAGAACTGGCTTTGCCATTCCAATACTTTCAGAAAGTACTGTATAGTCAGGAACACAATGTCATTGAGAGGCATTTCTATTCTTAACAGCACAATTTGGATTGTTTCATGGTTAAATATATAACACACATACCAATTTAGAATAGTCAATCCACCTACTGCATGCTTTTGGTGGGAGGAAACCAGAGAACCAGGAGAAAACCCACACGGACAGGACTGAACCCAAACTCAGGACTGAACTAGGAACTCTGGAGCTGTGAAGCAGCAACGCTTCCCACTGCACTGTACTAAACAGTATGTCAGAATAATCGAACACCTGTTGTATCTAGTAACCTATGGTTTGTTTTGAATAGTTTAGGTTCAGATAATTATTACTACCTTTATTTTGACATACTGTCTTAGCAGGCCTTTTTTGGTTCTATATTATTTTGAATATTAGTTTTGATACAGTAACACGTACAGTTTCATGTTTAAATAGTTAAAACTACAGTAACATCATTCCAATGATACAATAGTAATACCATATTAAATTTTCATAAGGCTGGTTTGGGTCGTAGCTTGATTCTTAGATACTGTAGGACAGCATAGTATACCAAGTATCTAGCACTAAGATGTCAGTATCACTAATAGGCGTCGGCACAGTATAATGCTCTAGGACACTACTTAGTATTATAGTAGGCCTGAGCGGTTTTGATACAAGTCTCCATTAGTGCCGTACTATTCTTACACAGTGTACACTGCGGTACTGTGCGGATTGGGATGTAGCCAGACTACTCACTCTGTGGCCCCGGTTCCGTTAACAGCATTCCCGTCCGGAATCGGGTTGAGCTGGATCGGTTCTGGCTTCCTCCGTTTCTGCATGATGATCCTCAGTGATCAGCTATTCCGCAATCAGAACCCTGTGCAGGAGAGCAACACTAACGCGCTGCCGAGAGAGCGCTATTTGATGAGGCATAGACTATGCAGCTTATCACACACCCACTTATAGCTTTTTTTTTTTTTTTTTATTAGCACACACGCACGGTGTCGACGCTAAACAGTGTGTAAAAGTAAAATGCTCTTTCGAGGCTTGTCACTGTAGAGATGATAGAGCCACAAATAACGTCCACACCAGTGGGTGGATATTACCGCGGACGGATTCAGGCTCGCTGCGTCACGCAAATATTTACATCTGTCTTCCGAGCAGCGTGGCTGAAGAGCGGACAACTGCGCCATCTGCTGGTGCACATGCGCTACTGTGCCGTCAGACTGGGAGCTAATTTATGCTGGGGGAAAAAGGCTGATCTTCATCCTGATTAGTGGTTACAATCAGCTGTTTGATTAGGTTTGTGAGTTTAACATTAATGGTGGTGGTAATAATGAGATCATAATGAGTTTTTCAGTTTTACTTATAAAAGTAGAATTGGTTAAACTTGGTATAACAATACTAAACTGATTTTAGAACATGAAATTATGTTAATTTAGTCTCAGTCAGGGGGCTTAGTGGTTAACACATTTACCTCACACCTCCAGGTTTGGGGGTTCCAATCCCGCCTCCGCCCCGTGTGCACGGAGCTTGCATGTTCTCCCTGTGCTTCAGGGGTTTCCTCCAGGTACTCTGGTTTCCTCCTCCAGGTACTCCGGTTTCCTCTCCCAGTCCAAAGACGTGTTGGAGGCTGATTGGCTTTTCCAAATTATGTGAATGTTTGTGCAGTTTTGTGCAGTGTCCTGTGATGGGTTGGCACCCTGTCCAGGGTGTCCCCTGTCTTGTGCACTGAGTTCCCCATGACCTGGTGTAGGATAAGTGGTACAGATAATGGATGGATGGATAGATAGTCTCAGTCACGTACCTCTCTATATTGCATACTCCATGCAGTCTCACTTACCATTTGAAGTTTTTGCAACTGTAAACCGTTAACAGGACTGTGAAACCCAAAAGAGATGACTTGAGTTGATGGCCCATCTGTTGCTGAGTAATGAAAATAAGAAAAGTATTTAGTAATTATGTATAAATTAAATATGTTACCACATTCTGTACCCCCTTAATTTACTCTGGCCTGTTCTGTTGTTAGGTGAATAGGACACTTTCCCAAAAGTGCACAGAGAACAATAAACACATAGTAGACATCACATTATTATTGCTTGTTCATTATATTCAAATCTTGTAACCCCGTTAGGGGAGCTCAACTCCTGTCAACATAAATGATGTCGTCAACCTCTATCTGAATACACACATAATGACTAGTAACTAAATAGGAAAATAGACATTTGAACTATGATAAATCTAATCCAATCCATTGCAGTGCACCATGTGCACACATTCACACACTCATTGGTGCAGGTACTTGGATATAAAAATTCTACTCATCTTTAATTGAAATTGCAGGTTGTTGTGATGTAAGGAGTTTTTATATCATTAACACGACCTTGAAACCAACATTCAAAGAAAAACAAAACCCTAGCTGCATAAGTGTGCACTGCTTTTCATAATGCAGGCTGTAGCTGTAGCAGAACTGTCCAAAGGTCAATAGCATACAGCTACATTCAGTGATTTCGATTAACGGCAAATAAAAATCAGCTTTTTCAGTAGCATTTCCTTGAAAGGTTCATGCTTGGGGCCTACTAAGTTAGCCATGGTCCACGAGGAGTTGACAAAACATCTAAAGGATGGTAATGTTGGAAGGTATGGATCAATAGAGGGTATAAAAAATGTAAAAGGCATTGGCTGTGGAGCACTGTGAAGACTATTATCAACAAGTGGAGAAAATGTGGCACCACAGGGACACTGACAAGATGGGGATAACCCTCCTAGGTTGATGACAGAACAAGGAGAAAACTTATCTTGGAGACTACCAAGAGGCCTACAGCCACATTAAAGGTGGTGCAGGTTCTGACAGGTACTGGTCATTCCTTGCATGAGATAACAATTTCCTGTATTCTGTATTCAGAAAAGGAAGAGCAATGTCTGGGAATGGCCCAGTCAAAGCCCAGCCAATTCCATAGAAAACCAAGGGAATTACTGAAAGAGGGCTGAGCACAAGAGATTCCCTGGCAATCTAAAGGAGCTTGAATGTCTTTGCAAGGAAGAGTGGGATAAAAGTGCAGTGTCCAGGTGATGATAGAGACCTATTCACAAAAGATCTAGTGCTGTAATAAAGGCAAAGGGTGCTTGCACAAAGTATTAAAGTAGTTACACTTATGTTCATTTTCCTAATAATTATCTATTATTTTTTTTCTTGAATATTATTGTTTTCAGGGTGGTGCAGTGGTGAGGTGGGTAGCAGTGCTGCCTCACAGCTCCAGAGTCCTGGGATCATATGCTCAGTTGACTGTCTGTGTGGAGTTTCTGTGTATGTTCTCCCTGTGTCTATGCAGGTTTCCTCTGGGTTCTCCAGTTTTCTCCCACTCCCCCAAAAATATGCCAGTAGGTGGATTGGCTAAGACAAATTGCCCCTTGTTGATTAAGCTATATAAGTTGAATAATTATGTGAATTTGTGTGCGCATGGTGCCCTCTGATGGACTGGTGTTCCATCCAGGGTGTATTACTGTCTTCCCAGTGTTCCTGGGATAGGCTCTTGATTCACCACGACCTTGATTTGGATAAAGTATGTGTCTGTGTGTGTGTGTGTGTGTGTGTGTGTGTGTGTGTGTGTGTGAGTGAGTATACATGTGTGTGTGATTATTGGTTTCAACGTCACAGACGGAAATGTCTGATATGATTTATCTTGATTACTGGCTTTACATCACAAACAACTGCAATGTCAATAAGCATAGGTAGAATTTTTTAATTTCCACTGTATGTAAAAGACATTCAATTATACATGCATTACATGTGCAACAGATGACAGTGTGCACCTTTATATAAATATAATATATAAAAGTTAAAGGATGTAACAAAATAGGAATAAACTGAGGGGTATGTAAACAACAACCAAGATGGAGGACAGTAGATATACAGTAATAAAAGTCATGTTATTAAATCTTCTATCCTGTACATAAACTGTATATATAATACAAAATATAAAATTATAAAATAGTGGTATGCATAGAGTACTATGGGTAAACTATACATACCACTATGTGAAAGGAAAAACATAACACATGTACAGTGGTGCTCTATCAGTGAGTGTTGCTGTTGCACACATTATGAGGTTTGAATGGGTGGTTAGATGATCTGTTTTCAGTCTATCCTCACTGTGGTCTAGTGGATAGGGGTTACATTGAATGACTGTGGTGCTTTAGGTTGTGGGTTTGATCCTCTGATGGAATAGTAAATAATACTTAATTGTGTGATTGCCTGTTAATGGCTTCAGTGAAGAGTTTCTGTTCTGAAGTCTATGGCTATCACAAACAGCAACATGATTCCTGCCGACAGGACCTGTCAAGCAGTCGGGTGACCTGTGCGATGGTTTCATACATATCCAGTAGCTGCTGGGCATTAGGTTTCAGCTTTCAAAGCTGGCTTCTTTTTGCACCTACACACTAATCCTTAATCAAGGCAAGGATATTAAAGGCAATTTTCTGTTTAAACATGTATATCATTTTATTCCTTTTATTTCTCATCATATATTCTAAAATATTCATATTTTAAGCTTAAACTATTCTTAAGCTTAAACCATCTTCTGCTATTTCAAATTTCTTTTCTTGGGATATGGTTTGATTGTATTAAGGCTCCTGCATTAACAGTGATTTGCTGTTTTTCCCAAGAAAACAAGTCCTGAACTTACATCTGAGGCAGACCCAGCCATTTGTGCCTTTGTGAAGGAGTAGAAGAAAGCCCCCAGAGGACCTCAAATGTTTTGCACAAGAAAAGTTCAGAAAGAGTAGAGACACCCTCAGAGGACCTTGAATGTTTTGCAAATGAAACGTTCAGCCTGTTTGCCAGTTTATTCTACCAAAATTATTTTTCTTTATCTCTCACTAGAAATGTATTTTCTTTCTTCCCCTTCTGAGGAACTCCACACGTTATGGCTCAGGCTATAGCCACTTACCATGTTGCCCCTTACTGTAACACTACTGGGACTGGTAGAAGTTAAATATACACAAACTTTCTGGACAGTTCACCAAAACAGAACAGCTTCATCAGCAGATCATGGAACCTATAGCCGTTCCCCAGCGGGCTGCCACTGGAAACAGATCTGGATAATTGCTGCATTTGCATAGAAGTAGCAGGCATGCACTCTTCTTCAGAAACGCATCTGATCTTATTCAAATGAGATGTCAGATTAATGATGTAGTATATTTAAAAATGTGTAAACAAGAGTACGATCATTTCTAACTAATCAATGTGAATGTGCATTTGGGAAGTTTATTTCTTCACATAGCATTATATTTCACAAAAGCAGTGTTTTGTTTGTTAATGAGAGATGTAGCAAAGAAGATTTGGAAGTGGGTCGCTTTTTGCATTGGCGAGTTTATGCAGCAGATTGGTGCATAATGAAGCATTTTTCACAGACGCGCAACGATCTGCAGCCCAAGCTGGTATCGCGTATCATCAACGTGGCTTGCATTTATTCAGCCCTTAAACTACTAATCAAACCAAATAGTAGAGAAATAGAAAAAAAAAAAAATCCTTAAAATAATAAAAACACTGCAGACGCAAGCAAGATCAGTAATCAGACAGAGTATGCACCAGGACAATGTGAGGAAAGGCTGATGAAGGGACGAAGTTAACAAAAGAAAAGTAATGAATTGACGGATAGACGGAAGAGCTGAAGGCGCGCGCATTTTCAAAGCGTGCCGAACGTTCCAGGGCACGTGCGGCTTCACCGCAGGTGGCTGACGTCACGTGAGTTTAAAACGGGGCCGCGCGCTTGAGCTGAAGTGGGGAAGCGGACAGCGCTGTGCTGCTGTTGCGGTGTGCGCAGCCTCTTCAACAAGCTCCACAGTGCTCTGCTCACACAGCCTCTCTTCTCGATTTAAAACCCGTATGACAAACTTAAATGGCTATTTCTTTGCTGTTAAAAACAGAGAACTAAATTGTATACGAGAAAGCGGAGACTAAAATTTCACGCACGACGCCCGCGGATGGACGGACGGTGAACGACGGCTTTGAAAACAGGGACAAACCGTGAGCGTTCTGAGGTAGGCTGCATTTTCATATTTAAACCAGTGCTTGTTTTAGTCTTTATAGTCTTTATATTCGTATTAAACACCACAGCGGTACAAAAGTGGACTTTTGGCACGGTTACCCTGCGGTGTCGCTGTTAGCTGTTAGCTGTCCGTGAAACCAAAACGCTGAGTTTGAAAGGCTTACCGACGTTGTCACGCACGTGCGGGGAAGAAAAAAGAGCTCAGTTTAAATGACTGTGATAAAGATAAAAACATGTTTGTTCTGAATAGACTAATGTGTCTGTTTTATCAGCTGGACACTAAGTGCCCCTGGCTTTAAATGAACTCGGTGAAGCTGGTATTAGGATATGTGCTGCGCCTCCGGTAGGCTTTTCACACTGTTCCCTCTCTTTATATTCCTGCGGCGTAGTGCATACTGCTGCACACCTACATTATTAAAGTAATAACAAGCCTATAGCTTAACTGCCAGTTACTGCGATACGCACAAGGTGTAATCATTAGCTATATGCGAAAGGTGTTTCCGCAAAAGGACTCAGCTTCTATTCATTTAACCAACTTGAGCTGTGAATGCATTTTTGATTCTGTCCCTCACTGGTGTTTTTTTCCCCTTCCTCTATCGATCTGGAGTTCAGTGATGAAGAGTTGCCGTAATTCAGTGAGCAGTAAAGCCTTGTGTTGCTCACAGCACAGATGTTTTCTTCTAATTGACTCTATGCATGAGGTCTATTAAACTGCTTTAGCTGGTGATAAATAACAGTGCTAATGCCAGGTTAGGCTGTCCCATTCCATCATTATGGCCACAGTGCAACTGACTCAACTTTCTTTCATTTTTATTTAATCCTACACAGATCACTTTAGCGTTGACCATAGACGTAGCTAATGCTGCTGCAGATCACCTTTTAATTATGAAAATTTGCTGCTACTCCACGCGTACAGTTATCACCTTAGGAGGAGAATTAATGCACGGTTTATGGGCTAGAATGAATTTTTTTTTTTTGGCTTAGCTTGCAGCTGTTAAAGAGGCAGCACTCCAAAAATATGCGCGGAGGGCATTAACCTATTTATTTCTGCTCGCTGAGTTTGTTTACGACTTAAATTTTTTTTTTTTAAATAAACGCAGTTGGGCCATTCTGCCACTAGATGGCTCTATTGAGCAAGGCAATGTGCCAGCTTTATTTTTGCGACGCTGTATAAATGAAAGTGAAAAATGTGAAAAAGCAGCTCTTTTCTTATTATTTATAATTTTGGAATGTAACCTAATTTGACAAAAATCTCTTTCAGATAATAGCACTGTTTAAAAGGTTGACTCGCTCTTTCATATTCTTATTGGTAGTTATGCTTACTGTTACCGTGAATGGGATTTACAAAAGACATTGAATATTAATGGGAGCTGGATAAAGGTGAATTCTCATTACCTCGGTCTTTATCTTTGTATTTTAGTTTCATATTTTATTCTCATAATTTATCTTGATGCACCCAGCAAGATAAATTTCTGTAATGCGTTGTAATTGCTGAATAAAAGATGATTTTGATAAATTCAGATATACTTCCACACTTCAAATTCAGATACACTTGTAATGATAATAATTTTATTTGCACATCATTTTATTTGTACAGTGATATTTGAAACAGTTTTGGAATAACTGGCTTTCTTTCGTCTTTGAGATAGCAAAGTTTTTCAAGCATGGGTCGCTTTTATTGTGTGCAGTGTGCTTGTAACCTTGAAATGTGTTAAATGGATTTTAAGATTCATAATCTTAATATAATGCTTGCTGCAAGAAATATCACCATGATCTTTGTCCTAGTTAATCGTTAAGAGTTGTACCCCACTGTCGTGGCTACGGCATAGTGGATGGCGTATTGCCTTGCATTAGTTAGTAGCTACGCAGCAATCAGTCAAAAAGTCATAACTGTCATAAGTGTACTGTGGCAATACAGTAATGCAGCTTTTGTTTACAGACCTGTGCTTTTAGGCTAATTAAACAGGTCCTTTCTCGAGAATATGTTCATTTTTTTGCCCGATGTTTGATCTTTGTGAGAGGTTAGTCTGTCCAAGTCACCCAGTGTATCAGCATTAGATTTTTCTTGTATCTTATAGGGCTAATTTTTCTACATTTCCATCATTTTCAATATTTTGCATACAGGAGATACACTGTATGCTTAACACCTTTAGATGTGATTGAGTTTACTTGATGACTTTGCTGTTTTTCTTTTAATACTTTTAGTTTTATCTGTTTTTAATTTCAACATAGTTTATAAGATGTTTTAATAAACACACACTTGAGAATTTGTGTACAATTTGAACATGTTTGAAATGTTTGTTTGAATGTAAATGATTCATCCGAAGCCAGTTGAACATAACCTTGGTGTGTTGTGTGTGTTGATTGCTGATATGTTGTTAGGCCATGTGTGTATGCATTTGTATGTGTGTGCATGAGGAGCCCCTTAACAATGAAACTGAGTGAGTATTCACCTTTGCTCAGCGGAGTTCTAGATCTGATTCAGTTTGACAGCACTTAATGAGAGAGAAACATGGGTGTTTCTTCTTCTCTTTTTTTTTCTTTTATCATTTCCCTCACTTTTGCCATGTGATGTTTCCAAGGGCAAACGTTGATTTCAGGTCTTTTCAGGCTTTTCCCACTGCATTTAATGTTTCCAGTTTACACTCTAGTAAACCCTTTCAGTTGGAAATCCTGATGTTCGGCTCAATCAATACACTTAATTAGTGTTGATTAATGAAGGAGCGTTGGTTGCACAGTGCTGACAGTTGTTTGAATTCCCAAGGACAAACGTATTGGCATGCTGCATGGTGCCGCTTTGCCAGGCATAATAAGTATCCATTCAGATTTGAATGTATTGCTTGCAATGGTACATTCATGAGCTCTACAAATTTGAAGATGCTCACATGGCACTCATTTAAATTAGTAAGGTAACAGTACAGGCAATTTGGTGCGCAAAACTTGTTTAGTCATTAAGAATTTATTTGCATTCTGTGTCTGCATTCCCATATGAGCACATAAGCAGCATTCCTTTGTTACAGTAAATAGACAAACATCACAGGAATGTATTAAATGACAATGACAATGAGATGTGCATTATTATCAGTTACAGCTTAATACTGTGGATCAGTGTATTTAGAGATATAGGTGACATGAAATAAATGTATTGGTTTAAACTTGCATAATATGGAAAATCTTTGAATGGAAAAGGGTTGGATATGAATATGAAAAGTGGGATAATGTACATGTGTGTGTGTGTGTGTGTGTGTGGAGGATAAGTGGTTTTCATGTAACATCCAAATTGGGCAAAATATTGTCTTGCCCTGTTCTGACTCTTTTTAAATGCCTCCAATAAACATTGCATTCACCTTCATCAGATAGTTGCAAAGCTTATATAAGATTAACTGTAACCTTTGATTTAGGGAAGACTGATTATTGAATGGAGTGCTTTTAAAACACCAGTAATGAGACACAGGAAGAACGTGATAGAGCACTTCGATAAGACGTGTCCTGACAGTAGAAGAAACAAGGGGCTCAGTGTTTTGCTAATGAAGCCAGAAATTAAATGTGTTAGTGCTTTGTTGCTTTACAGATGCTTTTCATTGATGTTCTGTACTTTGCAAGTACTTCCTGTGAGCTCAGTTTAAGAGAAACAGATGCAGGAAACCTTCATAAGAGGGCAAGTTCTTTAATCAACCAGTTATGACATTGTCAAAACACGTAGTGGTATTTCAGACTCTGTGAAATAACTTGTCTTTCTAAACCGAATTTAGGAATGACTGATGAAAATCTGAAAAAATAAAATGTGAATGAATATTCTATTAAATGAAAGTTCATAACAATAGTCAAGTGAGACTGCTTTTATATTATGAGATATTTTTATTGAGTGTCTAATCAAATGGTTCAGATGAAATAATGCTGAATTTTGAGTGAAGAATTGCTGTCTTTCTTAAAACAATTACTGCAATGGCATGTAGTAATTTCATGTAAGCAAACTGATGGATTAAACCTGATACAATTTAATCACACTATTTTCTAGAGACTGTTAAGATGTCCTTGGCTTGTAACAAACTCATTATGTAGCATTATGAACACCTCAGTCTAATCATTTCAATCTTAAACATGTCAAAATTCAGTATGACTGAATCATAGAGAGAGAGAGAGAGAGAGATAGTGAAAAGATGTTTTCATCCAATAGCAAACCTTGACCTTTATTCTGTAAATGAAGCCATTTTTTACACGATTGACAGATGTTATTTTAGTAAAAGTTTACTGGCCAAAATACAATGACCAAATACCCTGGAGCCACAGCAACTGCATTACATAACACTGATGAAAAATATGACAGCAAAAGCAGGAACACTACTTTAGAAACAACAAAATGAAAAATAAGACAGTCACACTCCTGACAGATGGTCTTTTATGATTTCTTAATGAAGCATATAGAATTGCTTCAGTTCTTGAAATTACTAAAAGAATGTGTGGGTTTTTAAGTGCCAGGGCCTTGCATACCTTTTGTCTAAGTCCCTTCTGAACACATTGGAACAGCAAGCCAGTTCTTTTGTTGTTAGCTATACACTTAAGACATTTGGGTTTGTGATCAAAAGATGAATGAGACAACCGATCAGAATTTCAGCTTTTATTTCCTCATATTTGTTCAAACCCACCCATTTTTCAAGTGATCAAAAATATTAGAACATGACTGACAGGAGTTTTTTGTTTCCCAGGTGTGTCCTGTTAGATTGATTGTTTAAACAATTAATAGTTCTGAATGTTTACTCTTGTTTTGGGCCCTGAGTTTTGCCTGTGAAGACTGCATTTGTTGTTAAAAAGGATAAACCAACATGAAGACCAGAGGGCTGTCTATGGGAGAAAAGCAAGCCATTTTGAAGCTGTGAAAAGAGGGACAAAGCCACAAAAAAAAAAAAAAAGTTGATTATCATACTATTTACCACATTCATTCAGTCATATTCAATAATGGCTTTATCCTGGTCAAGGTCAATTAGGTTTAAATGAATACTACTATTATTAATAACTGGGTTCATTACAAAATATTGTGGGTGGGTACAAGCAAAGATAATAACTGTGGGGACAGGTGGGAGTGGGATTTTAAAAAACACATCCTGCCCGCAAGTCTTGAACTTACTACTGAAGCTTATCAGTAGGGATGAGTTGCTGTGTTGACTGTCAAAATGTTGTCGCAAACCTGCTGCTGTGGGAGAGAGACAGACATAGAAAGACACCTCTAGGGACAGAGAGAGAGACACACACATGCACAGAAAGCGAGATAGAGATAGAGAGAATCGTTATCACATAGTAACCTACTGCGAGCATGCATGAAACATCTCTCCCTTCTCTGCCAGTGAGCTATGGTTTTATTATTACCTGCTGAGGCTACATGCTGAGAAGACTTAATGCAATCATTGCCCTCCAGCCGTGAGTGCTTGGGGCTAGCTCCGCCCCTAGCAGACTTGTTTTATTTTTCTGGAGCTGTGCATGGCTGTCCGTGGTGTTTAACTGGCTCTCCGGAGGCAGAAGGTCTCTTAACCTTCTTGTATGAATAATGAGAAACTTTAGAAATATATCAGATGAAAAATTTAAGTTAATGTTTTATAAGTGATTTTTAAATAATAACTTTGTGAGGGTTAACATGATGACACTATGATTTATTTACATTTATTTGTTTGGAAGACACTTTTATCCAAAGCATCTTTTACATAGCTTTAGTTATTTCATGTGATTTAAACTCACAACTTTCCAATCACTAGCACAGTCCCTGCTGAGTAAACACTGTTCTCCAGAACAAAGGGAAATTAGCTACTTGTGGCTGTTCTCTATCAGATGACATTTGAGGTTTAATTTATGATACATTCTCAATTGAAAATAGAATTCTAAACATTTTTACTCCCCTTACTTCTATCACTAGCAAATACCATTGCCATTTGTTGGCTTGCTTCTGAAAAATACAACTTGTTCACCTTTTTTGTAGTGTTTGTAGCAGTAAAAGTGTGTAGGAACCTTCGTGTGTATGCCTAGGTATCCTGATTTTTAAGGTTTGGATAATAAGTAGTATGTTGTAGATTTGTGAATTAGCCTTTTCTCAGTTAAACTATGTAAGGGAAAATTAACTGAAAAGGTGCTTTAGAGGCTACTATAGCAAATATTTGTATGTTGTGGATGTATTTTGACTTAAATCGACAAGTGTATATAGATAAGTACATTGCTATGTGAGTTTCAAAGCTGAAGGTTGGCCAAAAACAACCTGCAAAGTTGAGTGTTAGAATCATGACAGAATTTCATTTAACCCTGAGAAGAAAGAATATTAATATTCAGTTTATCCATGCAGTTTAAAGAAATGTGCCAGACTTTTCGAAGTTGAGAATCTGAGTTAACACAGCAGGGTGTGGATTTGAACCAGGAATTGGAGGCTGTGTCCCTACGAACCATTTTGAAAACCTTTATTAACTGCAAATCAACTTAAAATCATGTTTATGTGAACAAGTGCATTGACTCTACCAAGACAACACTCCCAAATATCCTCATATGGTGGGACAGTCAGTATAAACACAGCCTTAGGTAATTAGTCATGGTAATTTTCTGTTAACTGAAGTGCAAAACCAGACCAAAGAAATTGCTTGCAAATGAAAGTTCATGAAGAAAAAAGCCTTTGTGTAATGCGCCATCAGCAGGATCCTCTAATAAAGCAAGATTTCTGACTTTATTTCTTTGGAATTTTATTAAGTCGTTTAGTAGTAGTTATACAACATTGGCTTGAATACATGGAGGAATGAATACATGGAATTTATGATCAAATCTGATATAAAACATACATCTTATAAATGAGGTGAACATAAGAGCTCCTGACAATTTATAGACAGGATGATGAAAATAAGAGCTTCTGACAAATCATAGGAAGGGTATGCACTGCTTATTAAAAGGGAAATTAAGAAGAAAAAAAAAATTCCAAGCACTTTCAAGTAAATAATCACACAGATGATCATTTATGCTCAGCTTAGTTCTGAAAATGTATTTACATAGACTACACGTTTGGCTTGATATTACTCTTACATTGAGTATGTGTGTGCTTATGAATTTTGACAGGATGATTAGTTCTATGAGGTAGAGGCCATGCAGCAGGATTTTCTTCATCTATCTAAATGTCAACAGGAATCATATAGATCCAAAATTCACTTTTTATAAATATAAATGCAGAACTGTAAGGATTCTAATGACACCAAAATCTGCTCCAAATGTAGAGTTTCATGGGCTGTTCAAATACACAAGACATAAAATGCCTAGTTGGCACAGCACGATTTGAAAATCTCATAATTTTGGTTTGTTTGATGACTACACTATCAGACAAGGACTCATGTGAAGAATGTGGTACATTTAATCATTACATTATTTTGGTTAAAATGTCTGCCAAACACCCAAATGTTAGGGCTTAAAGGAAAGGCAATAACTGAATTTCTGCTGGAAGTAGCTGAATAATGTTAGTTTCCAAACACCCAGAAACTTGCTTGTTAGATAGAATGCCATACTAATTATCAGTTTGCAGTAGGCAGCATTCAGTGCAATGATGCATTTCCGTTTCAGAATAGTGCAGCTCTCGTGTTTCTGGCAACCTTGTTTACCTTCGTCAGTATAGTGAAGGAACAACTTGTCTTTCAGGATTCTCTAGTTTAACTATTATTCCTATATTTACAAAAGTTATATATAAAATAGGTGTTTTCTTACCTCTGTGCTTGTGTATACATGACGATGCGTACAGTTTTGAAGCCTTTCTCCAGCTTGTTAGAAGGGGCTTTGCAAGTAATCTTACATATCTGATGAACATCATTGACATTCATCTTGGGGAGCGCTTGCAGACTCTGACTATAAAATACCACTATTGTGAGTGTAGTGAATGAACTGGAAACATATTAAGAAGAAAGTATTTGTGCAATGAGCCCATTTGCATTATTTGATTTTAACTCTCAAATGTACCGCAGTATAATGCCTTTATAGGCTATATGACTCAAATTATAGACAGGAAAATACACTGTCAATTTCATTCATGCAGAACCACAGCCTGTATTTATTTTTTCAGCCAGGCAGAATGTTGTAAGTGAAAAGGTAGTTATGTAGCATGACAGACACATACATGGCAGACGCCATGCACACAAGGTATACAACAAATGAAGACAATTCAACTAATTGTGATATAATGAAATTATGAAAACTTTTTTTTTTCCTACTAAATATTTAGTCTACTTATAGTGGGAAAACTCATGCACTATTCCAACAAAATTAAATACTTCAAATGCTTCATTAAACAAATAGTAGTGGCTACACTGAACACTGAAAACTCAATGTGTGGAAAAACTAAAAACAGGAAAGATAAGTATTTATGCCTCTAATATATTTAACTTCCATTTGTAATGTTAGATTACAAATATATTTTTCTTAAATGTGAGAAATATAGAAAAAGTGAATACACACTCACTCTACTTTAATAAGAACACCTGTACACCTGCTTATTTATGCAGTTGTGCAGTTATCCAATCAGTCAAACATTTGGCAGCAGCAGCAGCACAATGCATAAAACTATGCAGATACAGGTCAAGAGCTTCAGTTAATGTTCATATCAAACATCAGAATGGGGAAAAATGTGATCTCTGTGACTTTAACTGTAGCATGGTAGTTGGTTCCAGATAGGCTGGTTCGAATACTGCTGCTCTCCTGGGAATTTCACACACAACAATCTCTAGAGTTTACACAGAATGGTGTGAAAAACAAAAAACATTGAGTGAGCGACAGTTCTGTGGGTGGAAACGCGTTGTTGATAAGAGAGGTCAGAGGAAAATGGCCAGATTGGTTCGAGCTTCCAGGAAGGATATAGTAACTCATGTAATAACTCTTTACGACTGCAAGGAAATGTGTGTGAAACTCACAGGAGTTCAGCAGTTCTGAAATACTCAGACTAGCCCATCTGGTACCAACAACCATGCCATGGTTAAAGTCACAGAGATCATACTTTTTCTTCATTTTAATGTTTGATGTTGACATTGACTGAAGCTCTTGACCTGTATCTGCATGATTGTATGCATTGCGCTGCTGCCACATGATTGGCTGATTGGATAACTGCATAAATGAGCAGTTGTACAGGTGTTCCTATTAAAGTGGATGGTGATTGTATATTTTTGTTTTGTTTTGAGCATGGTACCACCACCAGCTCTTTTTCTAGTTCAGTTTTTGCTTCTTTGGTTATTTTCCTCTCTAAAAGGAACAAGAGTTATTCACTGTCTGTGTAATATTGTGTTGAGGTGACAATTCCAGTGTTAATCATGAAAAATACTTCATTACTTACAATTCTCATAGACCGCTAAAAACATTAAATTTTCCACGTGATTCATGGTGCTTTAAATGCTTGCAAATCATGCCATCACCATGCCATCGCCTAATACCTGAATGCATTTGTTTTTAGTATGCTTTCAAAAAATCTGAATAAAAACATGTTCTTGTTATATAATATGATTTGTTTAGGGGGTGTTAAGATTGTAAAATCTTGAAGACTTTCATTTGAACAGCTATGAATTGCATTTTTGTTAGGTTTAATAGATGTTTTTTAAACCAGGGTCATTTTCTTTTAATTACGAATATTGAACTCTACAGTGTCTACAGTGACCCTGATAAACTGTATTATAAGCTGCACCTCAGTTGTGCCTCTGCTTTACTTTATTTTGCTTTCTTGTCCTTGCTTATTCCCAAGATTACATCTAAGGCAATAAATCAAATCCACTGTTAATGTGTGAAATGCGAAATGTCATTAACATCGGCAACATGTTTTTATATATAGTTACAAAAAGACTCAGGAACTGATTGAAAACGTTATATGCAACATTCCCTATCATTGCTCACATATCAGGAAGGAAATATGTTGCTGTATCTCTTGCAAGCTTAAAAATAAAAATACCATGTTTTGTTTTTCAGCTCATTGTCAACTTGACAGTCAATGATTGGGGTCAAATAACTGAATGATTTAGGTCAAACAATCACATTCAAAAAATTAGTTTGAACACGGACAGTGGACTTAAGATGGGGAAAAGCAATATTATAATAATGTGTAAGGTGTAACCACATGTTTATTACTACTTCTGAACTGTGGATACATTTTCATATGATTGCTGTGAAAAACATTAAGAGCTCAGCAGCGGGGAGTGAGTGAATGAGGAGTTACTTTATTGATGGAACAGCTCTGTGCAACACCGGCACCTCAGATGTAGGGGTTTTGCACAACAAAGGGTAGTTCGCCATATTTGGATTGACTAGTTTCAATTTCATTAAGAATAAAAAACCCAGAGTGCTGATTGTTGTCCAAAGAAGTGGGGTGGATTTTTGTAGCAGCTTCTGCTGCATTTTAGAGAACACACAATGATGAAAGAAGACATGCTGCTGGATTGTTTCACATAGAGGTCTCTCCTCGGATCTCTCTTATCAACAAGACATTTACACCCACAGAACTATCCCTCACTCAGTGTTTTTTGTTTCTTGCACCATTCTGTGTAAACCCCAGGAAAATTCTGGGAGATCACCAACCATCTGGCACCAACAACCATGCCGTGGTTAAAGTCACACAGATCACTCTTTTTCTTCATTCTGATGTTTGATGTGAACATTAACTGATGCTCTTGACCTGCCACGCAAGTCATGTGGCACCAGCACAATGCATAAAATTGCATTGGATAAATGCATAAAAGACCAGGTGTTCCTATTAAAGTGGATGGTGAGTGTATAAATTCTATATAAATACTTTAAGGGGAAAAAAAAAGAAATTAGGGCACTTATTCAACCATAATATGTTTTTTTTCCAGAAGGAGAGTGACAAAGGGATTTTTATAAGCCAAAAGTGACAATTCAGATGCACACACACACACATTGTATGTTTGTGTGTGTGTGTGTGTGTGTGTGTGTGTGTGTGTGTTCATCCGAATTGCCACTTCTGGTCATATAAAAATGTCTGAATAAATACTCTAATACAGTGTATATGATCTGTCTAGTCCATATTATCATTACTTCAATCTTATCCCTAAAATATATTTTGTATTTCAGGGCACTTTTAACAAGATTTAATGTACATTTATAGCTCATCTAAAATTTTGAATACTGTGGAAAAAAAAAGCTGAGACTATACTGTATACATTATATCATTTTACAGCCCCAGTGGTTGTTTAATTAAAGGTTTTTGGCTCCAACTTACAATGAAATAGGTGAGAGAAAAAGAGAGAAAATAATGCATATCTATCAAGCTACCAAGCTAAGCTCAGCTTTCTGCACATTATCATGTGCTTGAGAGCTTTCAATGTATATATATTACTTCAATTTAAAAACTATGTTTTACTTGCACCATTGGCATAAAATGATAGAACATGTCACAAATAACATTTAATTTCCGACCAGTGGTCTATTCTGTGATTATGGTATATTAAGTTAAATTTGTTCAGAGAGAGGTGGGAATTTTGTGTACCTGCCAAATCCAATATTTGATACGTGAGTTTTGGTTGGAAAGTGAAATTTAGCCAGTCTTGTCCAAACGTTTTGCATACTGATCATATAAAAATTTTTGTCATACATAAACCATACATTGTAAGTAGAAGGTAATCAGGTGTATTAACTGCATTATTATGTGTGTGATAACACAAATTGCATACATACTGTAGATTCTTTGAGCTTATTTTTAAGATTTATATTTGCCCATATGCCAAAGGATGGCATGCTCTGCATAATAAATTTATAGCAATAATAGTAACCACTGATTAACCGATGGGTAACCCCTAACCCTAGATAAAGAATGCTTGGGAAACATTTGCTCCGGTCTTTACAGTACATTATAGACTTTGTTCAGATAATTTGAATAAATGCTCACTTCAAATGAATGAAAACTTTAGGCCAACCAGTCATGTTTTTCCCAGCACCCTATAAATTACTGGATCATTTCAGCTTTGAATTGAGCTGCTTATTTATTATCATTGCAGACTCTCAGTAAAACTGGCTATTATGAGCCAAGGGACTTTGTGTACTGCTTACCATAAGCTGAGAGTGCTTGTGAATTGTACATTATGACAGTCATAATTTACCATGCATTCCCTGAGAGAATGTTCCCCATTAATACTATTTACAATGGGCAAAGTTTAACAAGCCCTACACATCATTTAGCTGTCTTGTTTGGTGCATATGTTTGGCAATTCACTGAGCTGTCTAACTTAAGCTGTATTTACCTGTAGGTTTGTTGTGCCCAACACTAATCATGCTATGTGTGACTTGTGGTTCCTTTCCCATATTAGTTACAAACCACCGTTCTCTCAGAATTATCCCTCTGTTCTTCAGCAATCTCTGCATTACATGGAATTGAAATGGCTATTATTATTATTATTATTATTATTATTTATTTCAATAAGTTTTCTAGCAAGCATTCTCCTCCATCTGAGAGCGTGACTTGTACATCACTGTTCCCTACATGTAGTAAGAGCAGTTTGAATCTTCAGCACTCAGGAGAGAGGGCATTATCTATTCTGAAGGTGCCACCACTCTGCTACCCCCGCAGGAGAGCCCTCTCTTTATTGTGTTAATATTTTCTCTGTGAAATGGTAAAGAGCTGTTCACAGCAGCCGTTCATTTGACTACCGCTCCCCAGCAGCTGGAATGGTATGGAGTTTAATTTTCTCCTCTAAACTTGGGGCCTGGTTCGAGATCACCTGGGTGGAAATTGCCTCTACTGTTCTCATCTGTCCTGTTCCAGGACAACTGCAGTGACACTAGCAGATTGGAACCCATAACACTGGACCTTTCATGTCTGCTAGAGAAGCTCACATGGCCACTTGAACAAAATATAAAGCATTTGCTTTTTGAGCTTTGAGTACAAGGATTTCATATTTTATTATGCCAGCACAACTCCAAGAAGGCCAAGAATTATTGAGATCTTTAACAGTCTTCAGCAGTACCTTTACAAACTAAAAAAAATAAAATAAATATTTTTGTTGCCTGTCCAGTCACTGGCTGCAACTCTCCACAAAATATACAGTGTTTTTCACTCCTGCCCAAGCTTCATGCTTTCTACTGTGTTACTTCCAGTTCAAGTGCTATTGTATAAGCTGCTGATAATAAGGGTGAAAGTCATATTGATAAATTTAGACAAGTTTTCAGTGAGTGATGTGATAATTACAAGTATTCCATGCAGCACTTTAGTGACAATATAACCTACTTGACTTCTATTGGAATTTTATTTATCTCTTGATATTATCTTACATCGTATTGCAATTGACAACAGAGGGAAAAAAATCCACACTGCATTTCTTTACAATAGAAAGAATCGCCAACAACTCTGTCTAGCTCGCAAACTACGTTTCACAACCAAACGCACGCGAGAAGTGATAAGGAAATAACGCAAGATCACACGTGAGATCAGAGTTCTCGCGCGAGACTGGAAATGGTACCCCGCAAGAAGTTTGCGATCCAAATGGTCTGTGCGCTGATTTGCAGCGACAGGGCAAAAAAGAAAAGAAGATTATGGAGGAGGAAATGGTTGCGGAGACTTTTTTTCTTTCTCGACCCTCTTGTGGTACAGCTCAGATGAAACATCAAAAAGACATGGGTGCTCCTGCCAAAGTTCAACCAAGCTTTCCTCCATTTCTTGGGTCCAAATAGGCCGAGAAGGAGCCATGTTTTCTTATATTCTATAACTCCTCCCCGAGCTTCCCGCTGCCCTGTATCTTGCTCTCTCATTGGCTGGAGGTCATCGCCGATGTTTGTTTCAGTCAGAACTCATTTCACACAGTGGGATTTTGAATCGCTGACAGGTCCAGATATTTAGCATGCCAAATATTTCACGAGCGTGGGCAACGCATCTGTGATTCTCTCAGATCGCGTCTTTGATAATTCACACTGCGTGATTGTCACTCGTGTGAACGAGCACCGATTTGCCTCCGATTTAAGGCATTTGTCGGCGATTTCACAAAACCTGTCGGCGAGTGAAAAATCAGGCTAAAATCGTGCAGTGTGAACTCGGCATTATATGTGCAGTTGTACATGTGTTCCTAATGAAGTGGACAGTGTGTGTGTATACATACATGCATACGTATATGTGTATATGTATACACACACACACACACACACACACTCAGTCAGGTCCATAAGTATTTGGACAGTGACACAATTTTTGTAATTTTGACTCTGTACACCACCACAATGGATTTGAAATGAGCTAATCAATATGTGATTTAAGTCTTGACTTTCAGCTTTATTTCAAGGGGTTTAACAAAAATATTGCATTAACCGTTTAGGTATTACAGCCATCTTTATATAGTCCCTCCATTTTCTGACTATATAATAACTAACATTACAACCCAGGGACATCACGAAATGCTGAGTTTCCTCCCTCGAGATGCATTGTCGACTTCAGTTGCTGTTTGTTAGTCTTTCTGCCTTCAGTTTGTGAAAAGTGAAAAGCCCGCTCAATTGGGTTGAGGTCATCAGACATTTAAGAACATTTAATTTCTTTGCCTTAAAAATCTCTTGGGTTAATTTGGGTCATGTTTTGGATTATTATCCACCTGTACTGATAGCACCGTGCTATCAGTTTTGCAGCATTTGGCTGAATCTGAGCAGAAAGTATAGCTCTATACACTTCAGAATTCATCCTGCTGCTTCTATCAACAGTCACATCATCAATAAACATCAGTGACCCAGTTCCATTGGCAGCCATACATGCCCATGCCATAACACTTCCTCCACATTTTTGACAGATGATGTGGTATGCTTTGGATCATGTGCCCTTCCCTTCCTTCTCCACATTCTTCTCTTCCCATCATTCTGGTACAAGTTATTCTTGCATTAGAACTGGTCAGGCTTTTTTAGAGTGTTTTTTTTAAAAATTTTTTTATTTATTTATTTATTTTTTTTTTTAAAGCAAAGTCTAATCTGGCCTTTCTGTTTTTCAGTGTTACCAGTGGTTTGCATTTGAGGTAAACTGTCTACATTTTTGAAGGCATCTCTTGATTGTAGGCTTTGACAATGATAGGCCTACCTCCTCCAGAGTGTTCTTGACTTGGCTAGTTGTTGTGAAGGGGTTTTTCTTCAACGAGAAAGAATTCTGCGATCATCCAATTTAGTTGTCTTCCGTGGCCTTCTAGGCCTTTTGTTGTTTTTGAGCTTGCCAGTGCATTCCTTCTTTTTAAGAATGTACCAAATTGTTGATTTGGCCAATCCTAAAATAGGTTTGTTTTTTTTTCAGCCTAATGATGGCCTCCTTCACTTGTATAGATCCCTCTTTGGACTGAGTAGTGAGAGTTCCCATGAACAGCTAGCAAATGGAAATTCAAGCCTTGGAATCAACTCCAGAACTTTAATCTCCTTAATTTGTCATTGAATACCACACATGGCCATGAAACTATAATTGTCCAATTACTTTTGAGCCTGTGAAAATAGAGGGACTATGTAAAAAATGGCTGTAATTCCTAAATGGCTAATGCAATATTTTTTGTTAAACCCCTTGAATTAAAGGTGAGTCTAAGTCTACGCTTCAATCACACACACACACGTGCGTATACATACATATATACATATATATATATATATATATATATATATACATATATACATATATATATATATATATATATATATATATATATATATACACACACACAAACACGCACAGACAGTATATATGAGGTTAGTAATGCATAGCAGGGAATCAATTGGGGAATTCAATCAGTTGGGGAATTCAATACAGCTGCTTTTTTTTTTTTTTTTTTTTTTTTAATTGATATGTGCATTTTCAAGTATGTAGCTAATTTTATAGCCATTGCCTGATTTATTCTCTATTATTCTCTAATCATAAAAATGTCAAATGTATATGGGAACATAATGGGAACTTTAAGTTGCATTTTGTTCATAAGAATTTCTAGGGCTGTCAATAATGTGACCTGTAGTTTTGTTAAAATTTTAATTTTTTAAAATTTGTTTTCTTAAAATAAATTTACTTCAATTAAAGGTTACATTTCTCTGTTTTTTTTACTGTGAGATTAAACACAGACATTTTTTCATGACCTTTTTGCCTGGCTTTACCAAGAGTGCCAAAAAAATCTGGAGCTGACTGTACCTTGATGCACAGTGGAAGCTATCATTAAAAAGTGAGAAAATCTGGAACAACTGTTAAATATGCTCAAACCTGGCCATCCTCCAAAACTGAGTGTTTTGGGCAAGGAAAGCTGTTGTAAATGAAACCATCAGGAGGCCTACAGTTACAAAAGGAAGAGTAATTCCACATGGCAGTGAAGGGAGAAACACTGCATGACACAACAGAAGCACAAACACTTCATGAATCTGAATGTACAGAAGGATGGGGAAAAAGCCTTGTTCAAAACAAAACAAAACAAAACAAAACAATACAGTACACACTTGGCTAGAGTTTGCTCGAAAGGCTTGTGAGCAACTCAGCAATTTGGAAAAAGGTTCTATTGTCTTATGAGATTAAAAAAGAAACATTAGGCTTTGGTGAAAGGTGCTATATGTGGTGCAAACCTTTTTAGGACGTCATAGATCTTTATGGTTAACACACACTAGACTGCAAAATTTCACATTACTAAGTAATTAAAGTTGACATTTAACTGATGTAAACATTATGTAAATGTAATGTAAAGTAAACATGAAGGCTGACATCAAGGTCAGTACACTACACATCTCAATTTCCAAAATGCACTGTAACTTGCAGTAAGAAAATGCTGGACTTCTCAATTTGTTCTCCTACTGGAGTGAAACTAGATGTTCTCTATTCAGTTCAAAGAACTGCATTCTAGGGCATGACCACTTACCCTCACTGCGGTGTGTCTGGCTCACATTCATTTCTCAGCTTCATATTGCATTCAAAACTGCATCCCACTGTGTCAAAGGTTGGCTGAATTGTACCTCCATTTAAGATAAGCTCGAATCATACTAACTAAACTGGTCTCCCTCTCTTTTCTGCCTTCCATTTTTATGAGCTTCAGGTTAGGTGGATTCACTGGCCTTCTCCCCTTTACTATTCCCATGACATGTTGTGTCCAAGACAAAATGAATGATCTGTATGTTATTGTTTTGCTTCCACTATGTAGGGCCCCTAGCTTATTCAGCAGCAGCCTGTAATCAATGAGGGCTATAAGTGGAGTTAAAGCCGCACCTGAGGCCGCAGAACTGCCTGCTCAACACTGTGTGCTAATCTTGTGCATAATTTAGAGCCTCATGCCCTTCCTCTTCCTCATTATCGAGGCAGGCTGAATGGGGAAAGCCCTAAACACAGAGTGTGGGACGAGGGCAGAAGAGACCAGGAGCTTCCTCTGGTCATCACAATAGAACCATCAGCTCCGATAAGAGAGAAGAGCCAGACGTGTGGAGAGCAACAGCCAACTGCATGGTGAGCTTTTATACCGTTCCGATCAGAGAAAAGGGTTAGATTAAGGGAGGTTAATTACTGGTTATGATGATTTTGAGAGATACAAAGAGGCAATGTAGATTGCAGCTTTAGATCTCGACTGATATTTTTTATGGAGAATACTTCAGCTGAAAGCTTAGGAAGTAAGTCTGTGTAAAGCTTCATAGGACATACAAAAATCAAGATGTACACCATGGCATTTGACAGCCACAGTATTTGCATGAGCTGACATTATTTTACTGACTCTGTAAAATTAGTTATAGAATTCTCATTATGCTTCAATCAGCCTGTAATTTTCCTTCCATTTTTCTTTCCTTTTTGAGAGTTGTAACACTAAATTTTAATTCACATAAAATATTTAATTCATGTAAAAGTTCAGCATGGCTCATGTCCAGAGAAAGTATTGGAAATTAATTTTAGAGCAGAATGTCAGAAAGCTCTATCACCTCTATGCAATTAGTGGTGTCGAAATTCACACATTTGGGCTTTAATTGGCAGTGATTGCACAGAGCAGGGGTGAGGGCTGTTTAATTGGAGGCTGAGTGATGGCAGTAATGGCTCATTTGTTTGCCTGTGTGTGGTGAGGTACCCCTTCTAACGACCTGTGTGGAAAGAGTGGCATCAGAATAGGGTGAGGGAGGTGTAAGATTAATCACATTACCTTGTTTTGCACAAGCTTAAATCCTTTCTCAGTTGTCTATTGTGTTTCATCGCCTACACGGGTGCATGCACATAATCTGTTCTCGTGCACATTTATTTTGTGTGTTTCAGCCAACAACCCAGGAGATGGTGATGACTTTTCTGTTGACTTTGTTTCAAAGTTAGTACAGAGACTTTAAGACACATCCTTCTGAAGGACATTGTAAAGGCAGACCAGGAGAAGAACCGGGAATGTATATTTAATAGCGTGGTTATGGTAGATGGAGCAAATATGTCACGGCTCTGAAAAGTGCAGCCAGGGGCACATCACCTCTATCTAAGAGGCCCCGACTTGCTGCTGCATTACACACTTCCATGCCACGCTTAGAGCTTCTTTTTTTCTCAGTTCATTGATACAGTAGAAACAATACAGATTAATTAAGAGATAAGCTGACCTTGACAAAGTCAGAGTTTGAACAAATATATTTTGGTTTGGATAATGGGTTTATTTTGTGGAATTTACATTATGCTCAAATGCATATAATTGTCTGACTTGCATCCGTGGAAAAATAAGTTATCAGGTTAATTTATCTGCTGGTTGACAATGCGACTTAGATAGCAAATATACTGTATGTGGTACACATGTCTAAGGTAAGCCAATGTGGACAAATTAAGGTAAATAAACTGCAAGGTAAATGATCAAGTGCTGATCTATTCATGCATTTTAGCCTTAAGGCTCATCAATTCTCAATCATTCATAGAGAATGTGGGGTAGAGGACAGACAGCCACCTTCTTGGCCTTGGCATGATAGGCAGTGCTTTTTACTTCACCGCTTATCTTCGTCATATGTCACCTACCCTAAAAAAGCCCCTGTTCTGGCTTCTTACATCCTTGGACACTGACACCAAATAAATGAAGACACGGAACAGACTTGGAGGTCCTGATCTAGAAGGGCGATGGCTGAGGTGTGAAACCACTGGGCTGTAAAATTGCTCTGGCAGCCATGCTGTTGTTTCAGCATTTCATGGAAAGTTGCCCTGCCTGCTTCCCTGCATCCTTCTTATTCATCTTTTCCTCCCCCTCTCCTTCCTTTCCTTTAACTGTTCCACCCACCTCAACTCTTCTACCTCAGGTCAGACTTTATCCCACTGTGGTTGTGCTGACCTTAGACATAGCCAGAAGGATTGCTTGAATTGGACAATAAAAAGCAATAAGTGACCATCTTGTTTCGTATGCACCACCATCTGGCACCACAGAGGGAACCAGAGAAACCTAATGTTCTCTAGTGCACAAACCAGCTTGGAAATGTCCTATACACAAATATAACGCAACCTCACTGACAACCAGCACAACAATTATTAGTTCTAATTAGCCACACTATATGCACTAAACATGTGTTATCTTACTATAATGCAAATAGTCACAGTGTGTGGCAAGAGTGCCTGGAGGGAGAAAAGCGTCTGCTGTGTAACCAGCGCAGTGGGAGGTCAGCTCCTGGGCTGCGAGCAGATTTGTTAATAATGACAATGGGCAGAGTCATTCACAGTTTGAATGTTTAGCATGAACATTCAAATTTTATAGACTTGGACAGAGACACAAGTAAGCAATTGCAACAGGGCTATCAAGGGAATGTAAAATTATCTCGTAGACCTCTTGGAAACCTTACTCATTTTATTTTGTTTAATTAAGGCTTTTTCCATTTATTTACGTCTTAAATATTTCTTACTGAGGCGGACACTGAGTTCATCTATAAAGCTTTTGTCTCTGTCTTGAAATAAATCCAAATAAGGATAGCCACAGTCTATTTGACACAACTGAGGAGTGCACAATACTTAAATAGAGAAATAACAAGCACAACATTGCCAATCAACAATTGCTTATATTTCCTGTTACAGTAATTCTATTTATATAATGTTATGAGAGTCATTACATTCTTGAGAAATTGCAAGTATTTTTAATTAGAATGTTGCAAGTACATGGGCATTTCTTTCTGCTTTATGGACAAGCTTCATTAGGATTCATGGCTCTTACATTGATGTCGTTTTCACACTTGCATTTTTTTCCAGACTTGTGGCCATTTGATCCAGAGTTTGGTATGATTGGTGAAGTGTGAAAACTGTTTTCGAGCCTGGGAGTGGTCCAGGGAACCAATCCTGTTTACGTAATGTTACTTCTTGTTTCTACTTTCATTTTCAGGTTATTATGGCTATTGATATATAAAACCAGACTTTCACAGGGCTGAAGCACTGTAATTAACTCAACTTTGTGGTGCAAGTAGTCGCACTGAGAGCATTATGAAAAATGCAACATCTCGTTTCGGCAAAAACTCTTCTCATACAAGAACAGCTCCTTGTTTTAAGGTATTCCTGCACAATGACGTGTCATGCATCCAAAAACGGTTCTTCACTGCTTGACTGTTGGTACCTAAGAAAAATAATACAAAACATCAAAGGGATGAACCTAGTGCCTATCATTTTGCAAACCTGCATGCACAAAAGTGATGTGTGCAATTGCACAATTGGCCCATGATTTGGAAGAAATTCATCACTGTGAACACAAACCTGCAATTACCAGAATCGGTCCTGAGTGTGGATTCAAGTATTCAGGCCAAGTGTGTAAATGCCCAAAAAATGTCCAAATTATTACTTAATAGCACAGTCACTAAGGATTTAATGTGGGCATTGGTCTGTACTTAATACTACCTGTTACTACCAGTCAAGACAGGGAACAGGTACACATCTTTACTCATCCCAGAAATGTTGGCTGTTGATAAGGCAGGTTATTGCAATGAAAGATACAGTTGACTTTAGTAGGTCCTTCCTGGGCCTGAGCCTGGCAGCGGCACTGGGGAGGGTGCATTCACTTGATTTATTAGGGTTGCCACGAACAGTGCTTGCCACATGAATAAACCATGTGCCCAGAATTAAACTCCTGTTAAATGACCTAGAGCATTTGTCAGGTGTTCCCACCACTTATTACCAGCACATGCCTACATAGCCCCACACGGACCATCCAAAACCAAGTGCTGCTGATCACAAGTGCTGATTCTGTTTGTTTTATCCTGAGGTGTTCGAGCTTTGCTTATTCAATTCTTTGCACTGCTATTGGCTCCTACTGGATGTCTTATTAAATGCTTAAGGATTCATATCTGTTGTGCCTGGTGCAAGTACATAAGCAGTAGGAGACAAAGAGCTATGCTCATACATTTTTTTTTTTTTTTTTATCAATTCCTGTGACATACACAAAAACACTTACACAGACATATACCTCAGCCATCCAGAAAGGATAGAGAACTGCAATTTAACACACAATCGGTCTCCTAACAATAAATAGTTCCTAACAAGAACTGCATGGTTCATTAAAAGTCAATGTATGGTTCAGTCAGTAACCCTAAGGTTGTAGTGTGTTTATGTGTGTTTTTACGATCATAATCACTGAGGCAGAAACACGTTTTCCTCAAGGAAAAGTATAATCATCAATATTTTAGTTTTTATTTGAGTTTCTAGAAGAGAAATGTAAATAGGAGACAAGTGACAGACTATATATACAGTTGTCGCTGTATTTGACCTGTAGGGGCAAACATTAGGTGTAGCAATCCAAATTATATGAAGGCTCCAGCTTCCCCTAATTCTGAACTATGTTCAGATTGAATACACTGTTTGTAGGTGTAATGATACACAAAATTTTAATTCAATATGACATGATACGATGCAGTACGGTGGTGTCTTGATATGATACTGTTCTGATAAAGCAAAAATAAGGATTGGGTAAATACATGTCTTACGTTGCAATTTTCAATTGATTAAAACATTCAGCATTTTAAAAGTACAGTAATTGAAGCACAATAATGAGATGAGTGTTTGTGTGATCCATTTAGACTCTTAGCAGCATATAATGAAAGAAAAGCCGTGCATTAGAATGTAACAAAATTAAACATGGCTAAATAAACATTAGCTCTCTGGCCAGGTTTTCACCAATGTGCATGATTGAGAGAGAGAGATAGTGTGTGTGTCTTCATATTTGTCTACATGATTTTGGCACAGATTTTGGCACAGTTCTGGCTAGTATATTAGTGTGCTTCCTAGTATATTAGTACGCTAGTGTATTAGCTTGTGAAGAGCACCATGCGTAGGTGAAGTTTTTTTTTGTTTGTTTTTTTTAAACCCCTATAGCCTCTCCTGGTTCAAGATAAAGAGGATGCTACGTTTTCAGAGGAGGTGGTGTGGGTTTGATTAGGTTTAAATTTTTGTTACATCTCATATAATGTAAGTGGTATTCAATGATTAATAGCCTACTTTATTATGCAATCTGTTGAATTATGAGGCTCGTATCAAATGATACAATATGCCATATCTGTACACCCCTAATCATTTGTATTTCAGTTTATTTCTAAATGTGATTTAATTTTGTTAGGCCATGTTTATGAGACCTTTGTTTGTAGGTTAAATCGGTATCTGAAAGAACCGACTTGGATTGACTGTATTTTCAATTTTTTTCTCCGTCAGATCATATTGCAAATCGTTAGGGCCCCTGCTAGTGCATGAAATAAATATTCACATATTTATATGGTCTTACGAGCTGGTCAGCTGACTGACTCCTTCTCCCTAAAGATTTAATACAGCCATTTTAATAGTTAATTCATTCCAAAGTCAGCAATCCTTTTCATTTCAAATCATTGTATTAATGTGCAAACAGAGGGTTCTCGCTAGGAGTACATGGAGGCATAATTTTTTTTTTCTGTCTGAGAGTAATTTGAATATTATATATAGCTTGTTGAGGGGGGAGGGATAGTGAGAGGAAAGTTTTATTGTTTTGAAGGCTGCCAGCAGACACAGAAGATCACTCAGAGAGGACCGCAGATGCTGTGGGCTCAAAGAATTGTCTTGCTAATTGCAATGAGCTCTAATAAGTCACACATCGAAGACACGTGTTTTGAATCATACTTAATGTCTTCTAGGCAGACCAGAGGACATAAACTTTTGGTCTTAAGTCTTTTAAATGTTTTCCAAAGGATCGTTTCCACTCATTCCTTAGAAGGGCAGTGACAGCCCCCCTGGACTGCTAAATGTTTCACAGTGTTTATACAAAAGACATGTCTCTTTACTACTGCCTGCATTATAGGTGCAGGACATTGTTGCAAATATCCCTAATGTATCATCCAGCTGGTATGTCCCCAATGCAGCACAATGAATGTAGCCAAATATCTTTAATTTATGTTTTTTTCCCCTTTTTTGTCAAACTAGACCTTTTGTATTTTGCCACAATGTGATAAGTGAAGTTAAGTCAAAAGAAAATGTGGGTGCCAGGCAGACTAAAGACAAAAACACAGCCAAGTCTCCAGCACAATCAGCTGGATATTGATCTGAAGGCTGGGTTATTATTCCGTGTTTACAGACTGAAGGATGGCTCCATTTCACTCTAGAAGCTGAAATCCTTGTTTTTCTACCATTGCTCATCAATATCCACTAAAATGCATATGTCAGACTATATGGAAAAGGGGATAGTAATGCAGTTTGGCATTTCATTAAAAACTAGACAGGATCTTTGTCTAAAAAAGTTATTTATGAATTTAAAAAATGTATTTGCAGTTATTTGTAAATATAGGGAAAAAATCTCAAGGCCTTGAATATACTTTCTCTCATTTCTTTCTCAATTTTGTATTGATCCTGGACTGTTGCGGGAATTAGTGTTGTTGCATCACAGCTCCAGGGTCCTGTTTTGCATGTGCTCCATGTGTCCGCATGGGCTTGTTTCGGGTTTTCTCCCACCTCCCAAAAACATGGCAGGTGGTGGATTGGCTACGCTAAATTTCCCCTAGGTGTGAATGAGTGTGTGAATGTGTGTGCATAGTGACTTGCAATGTATTCCTCCCTTGTGTCCAATGTTCCTGGGATAGGTGCCGGATCCATAATTACCCTGATCAGGATGAAGTTGTTAATGAAAATGAATGAAAGAATGATCTTGGAATTGAGTCCATAAGCAGTGTGTGCATTAGAATATTCCTAATTGTGTATTTGTATTATTAAAATATTACAGCTGTCATTCATTAAAACTGAATCCGGCATAGAACACTCTATCTGAAATATTAATTTTCCACTACAGCTCAATCAAAGTCATGAGTTCTTAGCTGAATCCTTTGGGGGATGCAAGTGTCTGTTGATCCAGGACCTCTAAGCACTGAGCCAACCTCTAGATATATTGTGGACATAACCTTTATGCTTGTACATACTGTTATTATGGTCTTTTACTCTTAAATACACTTTCAGAACCTTTCTCACACTTTTCATGAGCCATCATATGAAGATCTTCTGTTTACAAATAAGTGATCTATGTAATTTATAACCAGTAGTCAGCAAATACGGCATGGTGAATTCTGGTCCTTATCTCTGGGGTTAGATCCATATCTGCTGTTCTTTCTATTAGTTTTATAGCAAACAATGGGGCACAGTAAATTTTATCTCCTCTTGATAGCTATTAAAGTGATCTGTACGTTAATTTAGAAACTGGATGCAGTTAGACTGATCTTTCATTGCAACAGAAAAGAAAACAAACAGGTGAAACTTCAGGGTTATTATTGCAAACTTAGTATAACTACACACAGTTCACAAATCCTAGAACACCAGTCAGAACATACATTAATTTCAGATAAATATACATGCAAGAAAAAATAAGCTGAACCTCTACCACTAATTCACACAATTGTAAGATTTCTTAGCTTTTTATAGAGCAACAAATGAAGTAAACACCATTCTTGCTGATGCTGGTATCTCATAATTCAATAGAGTGTGTAATAACTGCAGATACATTCCCCCATAGCGAACGTCTCAATACCTGTTTGAGCTGTCTTTAAATCCATCATCGTTGCAAGCTGAATTCCTACAACTTTAACAGGACTCTCTGCATGTGAAGGAGCATACTGCTAAATTATGAATTCCAGTGAGAGGAAAGGAGGCCAGTGTCCTTTTGTTTGGAGCTACATATTTATCACCATGCCCGAAAGAGAATAAGAGAAAGAGAGAGAGCGAGAGAGAGAGCGAGAGAGAGAGACTCCAAAAGCTGACCTCTCAAATACATGCGGAACAAGCCATGTATTAGACCTGAGGAACACTGGCCCTTTGCTTAGATGAACATTACCACCATAGCAGCACTTGTAATTGTGTCATTAATACACATCAATAACTTGTTCTCATGCCCTATTGTTGAGGAGCCTGTTGAGGTGCCTGCTATGAAGATGAGCAGTGATAACACTACAGGCTCTTATGATAATGTAGGCTATCACCCCAGTGTGTCTTCAGGATAAGAGTGAGCCCAGCACATCATCATCTTCATGCAGAGACACTGTGTAGATTTTATATGAGGGATTTAGCAGCTGTTACATTCAGTCCCACTGCTTCTCTTACAGAGTCTCTACTTCAGTGTACCTCTTACATTTATTTATTCTCTCGATTATTCCCTTTGGGCATTCCGAGCCCCATCTTTCTCAATCAAATGTTGTTTACTCACTGTTTATCTCTCTCTGTCTCTCTCTCTACCCTTCTGCAACTTTTTTCAACTCTCTGTCCATTCCCAGGTGCATTCCCTCAGTAGTGTAATCTGGTCTGAAGTAGTGGATATACTGTGAGAGGCCGTCCCCAGCCCCAGGCACAAACGTGTATATAACCACAGGTACAAGGTAAGTATTTTTCCATCAGTAGAGGGTGTGATGGACAGCTCTGTATTGATGGGAAACCTGGGAAATCATGGAAGAACAAATGCTATATGTGGCCTATATGAGTAGACAATAAAAAAATGAAAAAAAACAATAAATACTATAACTAATTAATTAATCATGCAGAAAGTTATAAACACAACCAATCCAACTCTAAAGTAAAACAACTTCTAAATTAATTGCAATAATGCTTTCAGCAATGTCACTGGATTTCGCAGTGTGCTTATAATTCACCTGAGGAAAATCAAATGGAGGTCATTAATTAGCATTAACTGCCATGTTTCCCACAGTTATCATGATTAACAGCATAGCAACATCTTCAAAACAACTATACTGATAAACCGTCAACATTACATTCATGGTGTAATTTCACTTCACATGTAATCCACATGTAATCCTAAGTATTCTCACTTCATTATCTATTGATGTTTATTATGCGACAAAACGTTACAACCTACATGGCTAGTTAAAATGGTAGCTAACAATAACATTAACTTACTAGGATCCTTAAGGGATCATTTTAGCAAGTATACACACCTATATCCCAGTTTCTCTCATTGCTATGGAGAGTGGGAAAAATAAATTTGTGTGGACATTGTAGGAATATAAGCTTCTGTCCATCAGCTAGCTTGACAAGGAGTATGTCCTTGGCTCTTTTTTGTAAAAATAAATAAATAAATAAATAAATAATAATAATAATAATAATATTAAAAAAAATCAGCAAATATTGAAATCTCTTGCTTAATGTGCACTTTTAAGTGGGTAAATTTTAAGTACATTTTCAGTCGGTGTAGCCTACCTCTCTGTATTCCTTCTCCTGTGAAAGGTCTGTTGTCATGTCCATTTCACGGTCTGCTCAGGATCTGTATCTCTGTTGTCTGAGGTGTCTTCTTGTTTTTCTACCCAGACTTAATACTTCAAAATCAGTTACCATTAGGATCTTTCTATACTTCAAGAGGAATTGTTCAGTAATTGGATGTGCAGGCCCTCATTAGCATTTTCTACTTAAACCCGTGAGAATAGGACAATATGTCACAATCCCACAAATTCACTTGGAGTTTGGGTGATTAGAGCTGAGCTGAGAACATCAAATGCATTTTGATTAAAGACTAACTGGTCATACCACAAAATCTAGTAATCTGTAATACATGGGCTTCATCAGACTCAAAATTGATTGTGAATGTCTGGTCATGTCTCATGCAATGTTTGGCCAGCTATGACTGTATTCAGGAGGTGTACTTGACATTTCATACTAGCACAATCTTAGCTTCTGCTTACATAATATTTGGGAGTTTATATTGTCTAAAGATTACCAGCAGTATGCATTTAACTGACCAAGGCCATGAGAGTCACCTGGGAAAACATATTGCACCATTAGCATTTCGGTGTAATAGAGTTGCAGCAATTCTCTGCTGAGTCAGAGCAAAAAAAAAAAAAAAAAAAAAAAAAAAAGCCCAGTGAATTTTGAGTACAGAGTTGAGGGTGTGTGCATGAATGAGTCATCAAAGAGCAGAAGGTAGCACAACTCTAACCCCTTCCTCATTAGATGAACTGGTGCTCCTGGGAAGTGAAGACAATTGATTTTATCTCACTCATGAATAAAGTGCACACACCTGTCTAAATGTGTGATGGCCCATGTTATCAAGTACAAACCTGCTCCACATATAAACCATTTAAGGTGCACAGATCTAGTAACACTACTATATGCAGCAAAATAAAGGCTTTTATTCACAGATACACACCAAGAGTGTTTATATCAGAAGATAATAGGCCAATTACATAGGAACAGGAAAATTCACACCACAAAAACATCATGCTGTGTTTTCAATAAACTGATATCATTTTACTCACAGCCCTTGGCTTCAGACTGTCAAAACTACCTTTACTGTCTACCTCTCGCGTATGCCATGGGATCTCATTAGTTCTGTCATAAGCACATGTCACTGTCACAACAGCACACTAGAACATCTGTATGTAGTTTGTCAGGTCAAGCCTATTGTACAGAGGTAAAGACAAGCATCATGTCTGTCACTGCCATTCCTATCTATCATATTCCCAGGCTCCTCAAATGTCAACTCTCCAATAAAATATAGGGAGAACTTCAATGAATGCTCTCTTTATGTTCATCCACACACATGCCTGTTCTGTTACATAATGAAATATATCTGAAGGTCTAAAAAGTCTATTTATTTGCACAGTTTATCAAATGTGGTATCGAAATGTTGGTACATATGTTATTTTTGTGTTATTTTAGATTTATTTCAGATATTCAGTTGGGCATATTTCATAAATCTGACATTACCAAGTGTAATATGATTATTCCCAAAGGGTGATACATACTGTACATAGAGCAAACCTTTTCAGGGTCTTTCCAGAACAATTAAAAATAAAACTACTAACGATTCGTCTTTCTTTCTATATTTGTTTTTCATTCTTTTGCTATCTCTCAGGAGTGGTCATGGGGCCTAGGCACTCCCCGATTCTAATCCAGCCTGTGCTGGCTGTATTGGTGCTCATTATGAGTGTGTGCTGTCTAAACCCGGATGACCCCAACGTCTGCAGTCACTGGGAGAGGTGAGAAGTGCGCTCTCTCTCTCTCTCTCTCT
This sequence comes from Pangasianodon hypophthalmus, assembly GCF_027358585.1. Classification (NCBI taxonomy): domain Eukaryota; kingdom Metazoa; phylum Chordata; class Actinopteri; order Siluriformes; family Pangasiidae; genus Pangasianodon; species Pangasianodon hypophthalmus. The sequence continues at coordinate 13,814,225 of NC_069715.1, read as the reverse complement.
CTCTCTCTCTCTCTCTCTCTCCTCCACCTGTAGCATCATCTTTCATTTAATACTACTACTTTCATTAAGTACCAGTGCAGTGAACAATCTAACCGTTCAGATTGTAGCATTGTAGTATAGTGTGGTAGTGAGTCTGGATGAATGTCTTTAGGGTATAAACAATCAAGAAATGAAGAAATCTTTTGTTAAAAATGCAACAAAAGTGTGGACTTTAATGAGCAATGTGGGCCTAGAATCTGAGGATTAGTACTTGATTCTAGTGTGCATTTAGAGAGTATAGGGAAAGGGCACTAATATTAGAACCTGCAGGTCCCTGGCATATTCAAGCATGCTGAGATGAGAATTACTGCAATATTACTGCTGTCACTGCTAGCAGTGTTGTTCAGACTACAAAAGCACCTTTTCTGAATCTGAAATAACCATTCGGAAGGCAAAAATTTTTTATAAAATCCTTTACTCAGTTTATGACCTAATTAGAGTTTTTTATTATGTATACATAATGTTGAAAAATTAGGTAAAAATATACTCTCTGAAAAAACAAAACAATACTAATAGGTTGTGGATCTTTACTGAAGGATGAACAGTGCACAATTAAGTTTAATTCAAACCTTTAATTCAAACTTTAGGTCACAGAAAAAAGGCCACATTTAGTCTTTGGTGCATTACATAAGATTCAGAATCAAGTGAGAGGTCAAGCTACAGGCAGTCATGTCATGTGTACACTAGCAACTCCAGTGTATTCTGACTACAGGCAAAATTTCAGCAGACAGGCAAGGCAAATGACCCTCAGAGATGTGGTCACCCTTTTGTAATCTTTAATCCAACAGAGCACTTACTCTGGATCAGAGACATGAGTCTCTCAAGCTGCAACTAACAATTATTTGTGTTTTTTTGAAATATATTTTTTTAAATGTTCAATCCTCTTTTTCAAACAGTAAACCTGTTTGCGGCAGTGTGTATTTTAAGTCTCTACTACTTCTTCGAGGACTAAGATCTGTCTTACCTTCCACTGGTCAGCAATGTCATTATATCCAGAAATGGAAGGACATCTAAAACTCCATATTCAAGGATGTTCTATTAGGTGCAAGAGATGCTCTAACAAAAGTTTGTCTTGTATATTTTTGCTACTTAATTTTTGTCATTTAGTATAAGTATAGAAATGTGTTTGAATGCCTAACACAGCTTGCATATTCAGAGTTGGCAAGCATCACACAGCTTCTAAGAGTTTTAGATTTCCTTCTGTTCCTGATTGTATTGACATTTTGAGACAGTTGACAGGATGTGAAGGACAGTGTTTGAGGAGTGTTGATTTGGCAAAACTTGCTGGCCTATAGAGATCAGTTACAATCAGTAAATGCTCAGGACATTATTGATCCTAAGCTGAGCTATCCCTAGGGAGGGAAATGAGGAAAGAGACAAAGAGTTTGTAGGGGTGTGTGTGTGTGTGTGTGTGTGTGTGTGTGTGTAAGTAAGGATACATTTCTAAAAATGAAACAGGCTTCAAATTGATCAATGTACTCTGCCTTAATCAATCTTTGCAAGCATATTCCTGGAATAATTATGAGTTGTGCAAGGGAATGTCAGTTATGAAAAATAAGCCGGAATTATTTTCTTCACAGTATGGTAGGGGAAGAATGCTGGGACATATAAGATTACATAGTACCTCGCTGAAGAGGATTTTTTTTTTTTTTATTTATGAGCTTGTATTACTGTCTGTTTGGAGTTTGTCATGGCGTTCTATCCAAGGTGGATTCCCAGCTCACATCCAGTGTTCTGAATCCATTGTAGTCCTGACTAAGATAAAGCAGTTACTGATGAGAAAGTATAATATCGATCTAATCAAAGCATAGTTTACATCAACAAATAAATGTTTATACTATAAATGATCCATGGATTAATCAAATGGCTCTTAGCAGGTTCTGCCATTTCTAATCATTTGTTGGTTTGTCACCAGGGCCCTTTTAATGCAGTCTGACAGAAAACCTGTGAAGGTGAAATTAGTGAAATCAATCAATAGGTATTTGACTCTACTTTTTTCTGCTGTTCTCTCCTATTAGCTATGCAGTGACTGTGCAGGAGTCATACGCACATCCTTTTGACCAGATCTACTACACCAGATGCACAGACATACTCAACTGGTTCAAGTGCACCAGGCACAGGTAAGCTTCACTGTCAGTCCAACCCTGATACTGACCCACTGTCCCCACTATCAGTCTTGACAAGCTACCCAGAAAGGGTTGCTGAGCGTGCCTCTGTATAATAGCACTGTTCTAATGTAACTGACAGTGATTGCAGCGGTCATAGCTGAGATGGAAATAGCCTTTTGACTGTCCTTATATGCTGTATCAGCTTTAATAGCCACATTAAAGACTTTATCACAGACGTTCCCAGATAAAAACGTTGAAGTCAGTGAGTCACTGCCTTGCAATATTCAACCTGAAAGGGAGGTGTCCTTCACCTGCTGCTTTTAAATGAGTTTTTTTTTTAAAAAATTCATTAATCATATTAAGTAATTATATTTAATTCATCTGTCTAGTGGTTAAAGACCAGCTACGACTAAACAAAGAGTGGGAATGTAGTAGTACCTAACTGCTGATTGGCTTTATCTCTTTATCTATATGTGTGCCATAGGAATTTACCTGCTTATATGGAAATGCTTTTTTTTACCTTTTACTTGTGTGTATATATTCACTTCAGGATCAGCTACAAAACAGCATACCGGAGAGGGGTACGGACTATGTACCGTCGCCGCTCCCAGTGCTGCCCAGGCTACTTTGAGAGTGGAGACTTGTGTGTCCGTGAGTGTCTCTTTCCATTTTATACACTAATTTCCCATTAAATCAACACCACCCACTTTCCCCATTCTCGTTCACAGTTATGGCAACAATAAAAGTATTCATCCCTTCTGCCTTCTTGAGCGATGTCCTCCAAAGCCTTTAACTTTCCCATCTTGTCCCTCTGGAGGCATGTATCAGGCTCTTAGCCATTACTCAGATGCATTTGTCCAGCTCTGCTCCTCCAGCCGTAATTTGTTCCTTGCATTATTGTCCCTGCTCATGTTCTACAGTCTTCAGAGCATCAGGATTACAACACTAGTACTGAGTGAATTGATCACAGTTTGAGAATAAGGTGTCCTATTTGTGATTCCTTTCAGAGTACATTGCTCTAATTCCCAGAGAGTAATAAACAATGTTTAAACTCCCAATTTTCTTCCATTTCCAGTATTTAAAATATAAATCGAATGCTCTGTGTGTTTATCAGACATATTTTATAAAAGGGTTATATTTAAAAGTGTGAATGAGATTTTCAGCTCAGAAGATTTTATACATTTGTATTTCCCTCGCAACCCCGTTTTTTCTGCATTTGTTGCATACAGATCAGAGTTGTTTTTCACCTAATTCACTTTAATCATGAGTGAGTGGATCCTATCAGTCAGCCAAGACCTTGGAGGACACGGTTCAGCAGTTGTTTGACAAATCTCCTAGTGAATGGACCTCACCTAGCACTATGTCAAGGTGATAGAGTAAATGACAATATCACTGAGCTCCAGGGAGGGGATAAGAATCAACACACGTAGCATAACAAATAATAGGATTTGATGCATCCAAGGCTACTCAACATTATTAACCATGATGGATATCTGTTTAGTATGCACCTAGGATTGCTATTCGTTTCCCTCCCCTGTTGGACTAACCTGTGATGATTGAAGTGTCATACGTCCTCTGCATATTGTATGTCTTGATGAAAAGCACGCAGGCACTGGGAATGCCTATTGTTCACTGTGGTGTAATGCTCTGTCTGCTTACTGGTGTGTGAAGTAACATGGATTTTCCTGGAATGATGTGCATTGCAATAACTTTAAATAGCATTCTTGGATCTCGGCTGAATGTAGCAACCAAGATCGATGTTTTAGTGAGTATAATTGCAAACACTTTCTCTGAAAAAGACAACATTAAAAGTAGGCTAGAGCTCAATCCTCAAATTTACTGAAGATTTCTGCAGATTGAGAACTTGAGCTAAATTTATTATCCATCACTCTGCTGATCTTGAAGGATCTATAACATCTGGATTCTCAAGTGGAAGGATGGAAGCACTACATGTGTTTGTTGGGGCTTATCCAGGGATTATTTTCAATACAGACATAAAGAGTCAAATTGTCACATTGACAAACCTATAATCATACAAAAAAGTAATGCACGCATAGTGAGGATTTAAATACATAGGTATTCAGATCTCAGATGTACAATGGATATAAATGGCAGGTTTTTGTGAAGTACAAAAAAAAAATGAGACTAAGATAAATCATGTCAGAACATTTCCTACCTTTAAGGTGAAATTGCAGTATATACAAATAAAGTGAAAAACAATCAGAAACTTTTTTTATGGAAAAAAAGAAAAATAAAAAACGTACAATAACCTAGTTGCATAAGTGTGCACACACCTAAACTAAGTATGTCAGCGTGGCACATCTTGACTTAGCAATATTTTCCCACTCTTTCTTCCAAAAACATTCTAGATCCGTCAAATTGTAAGGGCATCTCCTGTGCACAGCTCGCTTCAGGTCACCCCACAGATTTTTAGTTGGATTCAGGTCTGGGCTCTGACTAGGCCATTCAAAAACATTGATCTTCTTTTGGTTAAGCCATTCTTTTGTTAATTTGGATGGTTGCTTTGGGTAATTGTTGTGCAGAAAGGTAAAATTCCTTTTCATCTTCAGCTTAATAACAGATGCCTGAATGTTTTGCGCTAAAATCGACTGGTATTTGTAGCTATTCATTATTCCCTCCACCTTGATAAAACCTGCAGTTCTGGCTGAAGAAAAGCAGCCGTAAAGCATGATGCTGCCCCTGCCGTGCTTCACCGAGGGTATGGTGTTTTTTTTTTTCAAAACTTATTGGATTGGATTGGAATTATGGAGTTATACCTTTTGGAATTGGTCTCATCAGACCATAACACATTTTGCCGCATGATTTGGGGTGATTTTGGGCTTGGATTTTTTTTGTGAGAGCTTCCATCTAGCCACCCTACCCTATAGCCGAGAGATGCGAAGAATATGAGAGACTGTTGTTCACATGCAGAGAGTAATCAGTACTTTTCAGATAGTCCTGCAGCTCCTTTAATGTTGGCATAGGTCTCTTGTTAAGTTTCTGTCTTGTCCTTTTGTAAATTTTGGAGTGACGTCCTGTTCTTGGTGATGTCAGTGTGAAGCTCCATTTTCTCTATTTGTTGATAATGGCCTTTACGGTGTTCCATCAAGTATTTTGGAAATTCTTTTGTATCCCTCTCTTGAACGATACCTTTCAACAAGTGAGATACTTTTTGATAAAGTCAAAAAAAAAATTTTCTCGTGTGGACACCTGAGGAGACGGCATCTTAATCAGAGACATTGCTTACTATGATGACCAAATTGTTTTATGGGTAAAGTTACCAGTTATCTTAAAGTGATCTGTAAGTAGCAGATGAATGCCTGGCCGACTTATCCTTCAAACCATTTTCCTGACAGGAGAGTTCATCAGATCAACATAAACATACTTTTATTAATTACACAACTCAAAATAGAAAATTAAAAGTATGATAAAATAGCCTACATCCTGTGCACGTTACGATTTCATGACTTTGATTTAGCATCTCATGGTTTCATTGTGTTCACAATTAACTGTGAGCACACGATCTAAAAAATATAATAGGATGTGCTGGATCAAGTGCTACTTTATAAGCATCTGAATAATGAGTGTGGAAGCCCTATCATTAAATTAAACCAAATTTGCAATGATTAATGTGATAATTACTACTACAACTATTCATGCAGCAATGTATTTGTAGTACACTAGTGTTCTATTAGATGATTATTTCAGTGCTTGCCATATTCTCATTTATATATCATCACATTAGTATATAATATTTTAATTTTTAAATTGTCTTTTGCTTTTATGTTACATCATATTACATTTGACAGCAAAAAAAAAAAAAAAATGAACAAAAAGAAGAGAAAAGAAAAAGAAATGCTATTTCCTTCTTTAGCCCACATTATCTATCCTGTTTTTTTTTTTTTTGGGAAGTTCAAAGGCAAGTTCTTATGTATAAAGGCTATGGTCTAGATGTTTTTGAAAAACCTCATCTTGGATGTTTCTACTCAAAATTCTGGCAACTATACACAGGTAATTCGCATAAACTACACACAGGTAATTCGCATAATCTGAGTGGTACATTCAGAAAATATACTTATAAGTACATGCATAACCAATCTCTGAACACATGAAACTTTCCCCTCAAAAATTCAAACAAAGGGCACCATCCATACACAACACATATGGGCAATTTAGCATAAGCAATCCACCTTAATATTTTTGGAAAGAGGGAGGAAAACGGAGAATACAGAAGAAACCTACACAAACACAGAGAGAACATGGAAAACACCAGACAGACCTATTTTCGAAGCTGAGAAAAGAGGGAACATTGATCAGAGCCATTGCACAAGCATTGTGCATAGCCAGCACAACAATTTGGAATACCCTGTTAAAGAAAGAAACCACTGGTGTACTAACAACCAGACATTGAATAGTTTGGCCAAGGAAAACAACAGCAGTTTATGGCAGAAACATTGTGAGAGCTGTGAAGAGAAACTAAAAAACAACAGTCAGTGATATAACCAACAATCTCCACAGGGCAGGGGTGAAGGTTTCACAATCCACTGTATGAAGAAGACTTTGAGTGCAGAAATGTAGAGGCCATACCACAAGATGCAAACCAATCACAGCAGTAAGAATCAGAAGGACATACTGGAATTTGCAAAGAAATGAATGAATTCAGAAATCTACAGAAAGAGAAATGCAGAGAAATGCAGAGAAATGCATCCAGTTTAATTAGGAGGAACTTCTGCAGCAAGACCATGACACAAAACACACTGACAAAACAACAAAGGACTTCATCAGAGCAAAAAGTGGAAGGTTTTTGACTGGATTGAAGAGGAGATTGAAGGGAGAACAGAAAAAAGAAGCTGTGGTACAAGCCTGGAAAAGTATCACAAAAGAACAATGCAACACTTTGGTGATGTCAGTGAGTCACCATCGTGATACAGTTATTGAAAACCAGGGATATGCAACTAAACATTAAGTGTTATTTACTTTAATTTACTTTAAGATCTGTCCCAATACTTTTGCTCACCTAAAAATTGGATGGTATGCCATCAAAGGTGCCATGTTCTAAGTTGTTTAACACATCTAGATAATATCAGGAAATGAAGGCTGAAATTCTGATCTATCATCTCATCTCATGGCCTCAAACCCAAATGTCTTCAGTGTATAGCAAAAACAAAAGAATTGGCCTTGCTGTTTCTATACTGTTGGAGGGGACTCTATAATCTAATGGAATACCAGCTGTGTTAATGCTTACCACAATATATACTTGATCTGACATGAAAGTCTTTATTATAAAGTTTCTTATTAATCTCTTTCTGACTGTATGTGCCTTTCCTCTTTAGTCATGAGCTTTGTGACCACTCCATTTCCCATCCCAGCATAAATTGAATATTAATGTCAGACTCATTGTGAGAGCATTTTGCGACTGCATCAAGTCCTGTTTTGTGCCATTCCTCTTCACGTATGTACATCTAACCAAATGAGTTTTTGAATGAGGATCAGCTATGGGTGATCATGAGCAAGGATCAGTGTGAGCTAATCCAATTAGAACCTGGTGTTGTATCTCTTAATGCAAAGACTATCTGACATCATTTTCACTACTCTGTGAGTTTCCCATCGAGGGGTCTTTGCAGGTTTTCATGTAGTTGCCTTCTTGCTTGAACATAATGAATGTACTTTAAGAATAATTTGTATTTGTATTTTAATCGAATAAAGGTTTAGAATTTTTTTCCACCTCCAAACTGTAGATGGTGGTTCATCATCAGTGCAAAAAGGGAATACAATATATTTCACACTGTCTCTCTGAGCTTATTTGAATCCCAAATTAATTATTGCCTGTTTCTCCAAGTGAATATCTAGAACAATGAGAAAAATCAAGGAGCCATGCTGAACTGATTTTGCTAGTCCTATGTAAGCTGCAGCAGCCATTAAACGGAGCTTCAGCTCAATAACATCCAGAAAGAAAAATATGCCACTGACAGCATGTATGCTGATTACAAAGTTACAATGCAGTTATCTACGGTCACATTAATTCTTCAATTGATTTTCATTTCCTTTGTGTTCTATCAAAGAGAATTTTATTCATTTTGATGAAATAGACATAGAAACCTAACAGTTGTTGTGCCACTGTCATTATGCTGAGAGCAGATGACATGTCACCCTTTGTTGTTTGATTTGGAAGCCCTCAATTATTTATATAGAGTATAGAGAAAACATTTTGCGCACGAAATGTATTCTCTATACTCCATATATTTTGTCCAACCCAAGCCTTATTGATACTGTAGCTCCGTGACTGAGAAAGTGAACGATCAGTGTCAATTTCAACTTTTTCCACTGAGGAAAAAGATGAGCTTTTTTGTGCTTATTGATGGAAACATGGCTCTGTTCTGACTTTAGCCTAAAGGCTCAACCCAAGTATCAGCTATGGGATTAGCTGCAGCTAAGCAAGGAAACTGCTTTAACATTGTTCAGGGACATTTGTGGAGAAGGGGGTGATAATAATCAATAATGTTTTCCTTAGCACACAGTAGCTCCCAAAACAACACCCTAGCAGTCACTACACCGAGCACTATAGTCTGTGAAGAAAGATGGCAAACAAAAATAATGTTTCTCTCCATTGACATTAGAATAGTGTAGAATGTTAGACTTTGCACAATACAGATCAAGGCAGCTTTAGGAGTGCCTTTATCCCCAGTGAGAAAGCCAATGGTGACAGTGAAAAGAAACTCCTTAAGATGGAGGTCAAAAGTAAGACAACTTGGGAAAACCCAAGATGGAAGTGATGGAGCTGTTATGAGTGATTTGTTTAAGGTTGTGGGTTGGAGTCTCAGGTCCGGCAGGGATTGTAGGTGGGGGGAGTGAATGACCAGTGCTCTCTTCCACCCTCAATACCACGACTGAGGTGAGACCCTTGAGCAAGGCACCGAACCCCCAACTGCTCCCCGGGCGCCGCAGTGTGTGTGCACTTGAATGGGTTAAATGCAGAGCACAAATTCCGAGTATGGGTCACCATACTTGGCCACAAGTCACTTCACTTATATCAGATAATCTAATATTTGAGTATAGCTGTTTTGGTGCAGTCCTGGCATCCCAACAACCTGCAGAGTTTGAGTTTTTCCCTCCGACTTACACAACTGATCTAATTGATCAGCAAATTATGAAGTTATTAGTGATAATAATACCAATATGTGGTGGCACTGTGGCACAGCAGGTAGCGTTGCTGGCTCATAGCTCCAGGGTTCCTGCTCTGATACTGAGCTCAGGTTAGTGTCTGTGCAGAGTTTTGCATGTTTGTATGGGTTTCTTCTGGGTTCTGCTGTGTCCTCCCACCTCCCAAATGTAGGTGGATTGGTCATGGTAAATTGGGTAAGTCGTAAATTAGGTGTGGATGGTTGTGTGAATGTGAGTGTGCATGGTTCCCTGTGATGGACTGGCTCCCATTCAGGGTGTACTCCTTCCTCCTGGGTTTTCCTTGGATAGACTCCAGGTCCACCACAACCCTGACCAGGATAAAGCTGTTACTGAAGATGAATGAATGAATGAATATCAAGATGATGTTATAGCTGGAATCAGAATTAGCAAGTAGAAGTGTGAAGAAAAGAAGAAGAGGAAGAAGAAGGGGTAAAGAAAAGAAGAAATGTGATTTGTTACTAGGGGTGATAGAGCAAAAAAAATCTAACTAGTGTGGCAGAGTATAAATAGATAGTTATTTTTGTTTAGTTCTGCTCAGCAATGCCACGTTCTTCTGTGATAGCTGTTGTGTATGATAGAGTTATGAACATGCTAGGAGTGGCAGCAGAACTAGAAATGTAACTTGTTTATGAGAGTAGCAGATTACACAGCCAAAGGGCATACAGTGTAGTTGCATTCCCTGTGTGGAATATGGTTTAGTGGGAGTCCAGAGGGATGGGTATGTGTTTTTGGGGAATTGGAGATGGACACAAGGGATGAGAACAACTCAAGTAAGGAACTTTATCAGGTTAAAAAAAAAAAAAATGAAGGGGCGGACTGTAATAGAGGAAATGCCTCACACATATGGTTATCTGCTCAGTTACCTACTTTCTAAGAGCCCTAGTTTTCTTCATTACAAGTTTCCTATTTTCAGTTTCCTTAGTCACTTGTTCATGTGTGCATCTAATTATTTTGGCCTTAGCATACCTGTGTTAACTCTGAGTATGAATGTGCAGATAAAATTCATCTGCCTGTGATCTGACCAATTTGTCTGTGATGGTTTTTGAATGAGCATAAATAGAGACTCTACCCAAGTGCAGCTTTCTCCTCTGGAATTCATTTATTTTTTTGTTGAGTGTCAGATTGTATGTGCAGTTCAAAGATAGCACCATTAACAGGTTGCTTTGAGACATGATCAAAATCAGGCCACATATTGTCGTACTAAAAATTAGTGTAATGATAATCACAGCAGGTTGATCCATTCAAGCACACTCTATGGATGATGGAATATTCTAATAGAGTATTTTTCAGGGCCTAACTTAAATTTGTGTGTGTGGTCATTTTAGAACACTGTATTATAAAATGTAATACCACAGTGCTGATGAATTTTTGATTCTGTTTACTCAGAAGGTGTTTTTTTATAACAGTATGGCTCTGACAATAGTTCCAGCTACAAGAAAAATCACAGGTTTATATTAATAATGATAACTTTATCATTTAGATCCTTCATTTAAATTTATTAAAAATGTTTGTAATTGTTGTTATGGTGAGGTTTCCCGTGAGTAGATATTTAGCATTTAGCATATTTTGAAGTGGTCTCCAGTGTCAGTTCTTTGTAATTGTAAGAGGTATAACTAAAAAAAAAAAAAAAAATTTCAAACATTGCAAAGTCCTTAGGACAGAGGAATATCATTGATTTTTTTAATAACCCTGTCATTTTCTTTTCTTACATATTTCATACCACTGGTGCAAAATATAAATATATGTATATTTTATTTGCATTTATAATATACTGTGTTAATGTTTAGTTTAGAATGCTGGAAAACAAAAATACAGAAGGCTTTTAAATTGCCTTAATTTGGATTAACCTACATTGTATACAAAAAGCCTGTTAATAGTGTAAAGGACCTTTAGTAATACTGCAAGTCATGATGAAATAACAAAATGAGTTTAATGTATGTGCTTCATTATTTCTTAATGTGCTAAGCATTAGTGCATGTATTTATTCATCCTTTTGAGAGCATTAGTTAGGTTTTAATACATGCTTATTTGTGGACCTTATAGTTAAGTGTGTGTGTGTGTGTGTGTGTGTGTGTGTGTGTGTGTGTGTGTGGTGGTGGTGGGGGGCTCAGGGCAGGTGTGCAGTCACCAGGTTTCTGCTGGTTCTGCTCTGTGCTTAATCCTGCTGTTCTCACCGGAAGGATTAAGAGCTTTGTAGCAGTGCCGATACTTAGCGCTCAGGGACACAAGCCTGTATTAGAACCGTTTTCATTACGTAGGTGTTGATCTTTGCTTTTTTGCTCAAATTAAAAGTTAGGTTTTATCTTCTCATAAGTGCCGTTGTTGAGCAGTTTTTTTCTCTAGTAACAGAGAATCTGTCCCATGTGGGGCTGCTAAATTGTAAGGTTGTGCTATAACTCATGAGATGGTCAAGACCAATGCACTTTTTTTCAGACTGCTTCAAAGCCTTAATCAGGAGCTACTGAAACACTGTCATGCTTTGCCCAGCACTAATGTCAGGGTTACTGAGAGTGAACAGGGTAAATGTACCTGCTGTGTCTTGAATGACTGTGTTTTACTCAAAAACAGACTATTCTTGCAGCTAAAGTGTAGGCTGCCAGGTAGTTTGTGTTTTTAAAACAGAATTTAAAAATAATTATGTACCCATGTGACATCATTATAATTTTTTTGCATTCTTGACTACAATCCTTGATCTTGCATTTTAGGAATGGCCACTATTTTTTTCAGTATATATCATCAGTATATATGTTATAAGAGCTGCAGTCAATCATAAGAAACATGGAATACAGTCCAATTATACACTTCATACAAAGTAGCTTATTCTGTACAACTGGGCACCTAATGGCATCTGAGCTGCGTTAATATCCGTCCCACTGTTTACCTGTTCTGACACAAGAGTCTTCCTTATCATCCTTATCAACATATTTATCTCTAAATGTGCATTTCCTCTTTAGTCCCAAGGCTTTTTCAGGCCATTTGTTTTCTCACCAAACATTTGAAGGTTCTATGTATTTATTAGACATATTTTATTTTAAGTAAAGTACAATAGTCATTACACCATCTGAAGATTTATCTATAAAAATGTGGGAAATTAATCTAGATTGAAATTCATGCACTGGGGATTTTACATGAAGCCCAACCAGTTTTACCTTCTACCATCTGGATGGGAGAGTAGGAGAGTGTTGAATGCTTAGCAATACAGCATTAATGAAATGATGGACGTTCTGCTGCTATTTGCAGGAGAATTAGACTAAGAAGGTTTAATAAAGCCTCATGCACCAGACTGAAGTAGATTTAACATCTTAATGATGGCTGAGATTATGAGACCTCCATTTTATAAGGATTTGGCTGCCTTTCCTTTTCTGCTTTTTTGTTTTCACATCTATTTGTAGTTTTAAAACCGTGTATTTCAAATAAGAAGTTTATTATCAGCTGGGGTGAATTAAGAATTAAATGAGTTTGACTTTAGGGTGCTCTGTGGAAAATGACATCAGACAATTTTCTTTCATTGTTTTTTTTTTATATCTTCTACAATGTGTTTTTGTGAAGTAAGGGAGCTCAATCATTTCCTCTCTTGAGTTGTCCTTATTTACTTTGAGAGCACCAGTAAGAAGCTAATTAGAGTTAAATAGTTACAAGCCCAGGGTTTTTTCCTATATGTTTTTTTTTCTGTTGAATTCACTGAAGAATATCCAATCTATTAATGCTACATGGCAATCACCAATTAGCCCTATTATTACATGGTCTGATAACACTTCAGTGCAATGAGTGTGATTAGCATTTTATCTAAATGAAAGACTCAATTTTCTCCCAGCATCCATAGAATCTCTCTCATAAGCAAGTATGACTCATTGAATTTTAATTAAAATGTAAGATTATAGAAATGTACATCCATTTGGATCTCATGGAGAAAGATATGTTAGACCCACATATCAACTTCCATCCTCTGAAAGGATTAAATACATGTCCCAACTTCCAGCTAATCAGAAATTGATGACTGTAGTAATCATACATCATCACTGTTGGATTAGGTGTGGCAATGTGGTAATTTCTTGTACTAGTCTTAGTGATTCCATTAAGACAATATTTAGTGTCTTTGTCAGCACAAAATGTCAACAGATGGCTTTTTTTTTGTATGCTTCAAGACTAGGTTTGTTATTACTGGGTAAATCCATGCTGCATTACTTGGCAGTGTCAAGTTTTAGCATTTCTGCCTGTTGAGCACTTCTGCAATTTGTGCTTCTGTCCTCTGGGTGTTCTGCTCTGTCCTCTCTCTCTCTCTCTTTCTCTCTCTCTCTCTCTCTCTCTCTCTCTCTCTCCCCTGTCCCCCTCTCTGTGTCTGTGTTCGGTGCTGAAGGCCCAGTTGAGCCTGATTGAGTGATAATCCATAGTCATGCTGTCCAAGCCCTGCTGCCTGCTCTGTCTACTGCAGCCAGCCGAAGGGAGTGCCAGCTGCATAAAACGCACTCATATTTCCACTTACACACATACACATAGAGATGTGTATTTCTTTGACAAATACTGTTTATTTAAACCTATCTATGCTTAGATTTTTAGCTCTGTATTGAAAAAAAAGGAAATGCACAATTTACAATAAATTCAACCTGCTTTTACAAATAATGTAAGCAATTGTGTCTCCAACCTCCCATTGAATCTTTACAATCTGAGTGATCTTGATTTCTTGATGTGCTATAATCTTAGAACTCTACTTGCCTGCAAATATATAAAAAATATTTTATGTAAAGTTTTTCATAAATATGCATTGCACATAGTATGTGTGCTCCATTTGGCAGTGTTTGCTCCTGTTCCTGAGGCGTTGACATTTAAGATTTGTGCCATACTTCAGGCTCTTGTGTATGTGACGGAACTTGAAATATTACGCTTTACTGAGAGACTTTTTAATGCGGCTTACATTGTAGTATAAAGCTAAGATGCTGGGAAATGAAATAAAAGGACTTGCAGTATGTGTGTGTGTGTAAATATATATATATATATATATATATATATATATATATATATATACACACACACACACACACACACATTATATACACACACATATATATATATATATATATAATTTACGTACATACATACATACATACACACCTGCCTAATATTGTGTAGGTCCCCCTTGTGCCTTGTGCATGGACTTCACAAGACCTCTGAAGGTGTGCTGTGGTATCTGGCACCAAGACGTTAGCAGCAGATCCTTTAAGTCCTGTAAGTTGATCTGATCTGACTGAGATTTGGGGAATTTGGAGGCCAAGTCAACACCTTGAACTCTTTGTTCAGGAATGGTTTGAGGAACATGACAGTGTTTGCGGTGTGGCAGGCGGGTTGTCCTGCTGAAAGAAGCCACTGCCATTAGGGAATAACTTTTAGCATTAGCATTAACTTTTTCAGCAATTTGTGCTACAGTAGCTCTTCCATGGAATCGGACCAGACAGGCTAGCCTTCACTCCCCACGCGCATCAATGAGTGCCTTGGCCACCCATGACCCTGTCGCCGGTTAACTGGTTATCCTTCCTTGGTCTACTTTTGGTAGGTACTAAACACTGCATATCGGGAACACCCCACAAGACCTGCTGTTTTGGAGATGCTCTGATCCAGTCATCTAGCCATCACAATTTGGCCCTTGTCAAAGTCACTCAGATCCTTATGCTTGCCCATTTTTCCTGCTTTCAACACATCATCTTTGAGAACGGACTGTTCACTTGCTGCATAATATGTCCTACCCTTTGACAGGTGCCATTTTAACGTGATAATCCATGTTATTCACTTCACTTGTCAGTGGTTTTAATGTTATGTCTGATCGGTGTGTGTGTGTGGGTGTGTGTATACATATATATATATATATATATATATATATATATATATATATATATATATAGATACAATAGATATAAAAAGTCTACACACTCCTGTTAAAATGGCAGGTTTTTAGGAAATAAAAGAATGACACTAAGGTAAATTATGTCAGATCTTTGCCCACCTTTAATGTGCAGTAACTGTCATGGTGAAAGGTGAAATTCCTTTTCATCTTCAGCTTACTAATAGATGCCTGAATGTTTTGCACTAAAATTGACTGGTATTTGTAGCTATTCATGATTCCCTCCACCTTGTTAAAAGCCCCAGTTCTGGCTGAAGAAATGCAGCCCTAATATATGATGCTGCCACCACCATGCTGCACTGTGGTTGTGATGTTCTTTTGTTTATGTGCTTTTTTTGCACCAAACATACCTTTTGGAATCATGGAATTATTATACCTTTTGGAATTGGTCTCATCAGACCATAACACATTTTAACACATGGTTTGGGGTGATTTAGTTGGGCTTGATTGTTTTTTTTGTGAGAGCTTTCATCTAGCCACCCTTCCGCATAGCCCAGACATGTCAAAAATACCAGAGATTGCTGTCACATGCAGAGAGTAATCAGTATTTGTCAGATCCTCCTGCATCTCCTTTAATGTTGCCGTTGGTCTCTTGGCAGCCTCCCTGTTAAGATTTTGTCTTGTCCTTTTATAAATTTTGGAGGGACCTGTTCTTGGTGATGTCACTGTGGTGCTCCAATTTGTCCACTTGTTGATTATGGCCTTCACAGTGTTCCATGGCCCATCTAATGTTTTGGAAATTTTTTTTTTTACTTTTCTCCTGATTCATTCCTTTCAACAGTGAGACCCTATCCAGGCATTGTCAGCTCTTTCTCTCTCTCTCTAGAAACATTTTACAACATAAAATTAAAATATATGAATGTAACAGGGAAAATATGACTGATCTGGGACTGATATATATGAAAGGAGTTGCAGTACTATATATAGTTATATATACTTATATATAGTACTGCAACTCCTTTCATATATATCAGTCCCAGATCAGTCACATTTTCTCTGTTACATTCATATATTTTAATTTTATGTTGTAAAATGTTTCTCTTTATCCCTTCTGTTAATAGTTGCTTGAACCCTTGCAGGTCAACATCAAAGTTCAAACAGCACATGCTATTTTTTATGTAGAGTCTCCCTCCTTCCATATTTTGAGAGAGAGAGTCAGTGCTGATTCCAATCATAGTAGATTGTTGTGGAAACTTTAGGGCTTGAGTGTTTCATGCCTCAGATAAGAGCATGTCTGTTTGAGTCCTGCTGGCCAGGTGACCTTCATTATCTCAACATTATTCATGCTAAATGCACATCCCCATGCTTCCATCTTCTTCTTCTTCTTCTTTTTTTTTTTTTTTTTTTAAATTATACAAGTCCTATGAGGCAAAGAAAAAAGAATATCAACACAGGAGAAAAAAATTGTTACCATGGCAAAGCCTTCATGTAGGTCATTTTATTACCAGCTTGAATCTGAACCTATGACTAAAAGCGGGGGCCAGGAATACTAATGCGTTTGGCCAATCAATTGGCAGCCATGTTTCTCAATAGGAGTGATCAAGAAAGCTCCATGCTAGGTAAATGGTGCTGGAGCCCAGGCAGGAGACGCATTAGAGATTGGGCAGAATGCAGCCTGATCAAATTTGAAGAGATTTACAGCTCGTTTATCCGTGCCTGCTGTAGCTTACTTTAGCTCTTTTCAGACGGAGCTAGAGAGACAGATTGTGTTAACCTGACCAAGGACATAAGCTCTTAGAGAGTCGTTCAGTATTTAATATGGTTTTGAATGAAAGTGCCAATGAGAGTGACCATGTTCAGAAGGGTCACAAAGAGATGCCTGCCAGCTTTGGCCAGTGGCCAGCTTGGATATTTATCCACCACGTGGGTTTAAAGACATTTAGTTTTCAAAATTATTACTGTTGAGAGTTTTAAGCCAAACTAAGTACACTCTTTAATCCAGGCTACCTTATTATGTCAGTACTTATTTTAATGATATCACCATATCTCTTGCATCTGTGTATTTTTCAGCAGACTGCTTGGGCAGATTCCAGTGTCTCTGGCACACACTACTTGTGAATATTGTATGTCTGACCATTAAGCGCTTCTTTTTCTCTCTCTCTGATAGCTCTGTGTACCGAAGAGTGCGCCCATGGCCGCTGTGTGTCCCCTGATACGTGTCAGTGTGAGCCGGGCTGGGGAGGACTGGACTGCTCCAGTGGTGAGTTCACTCTCTCATTAACTCTGAGAGCACAGTTCACTTCATTAAGGCCCTCTGGCTCGCAGTGTAATGTCTGTTCCCTTCTCCAGAGACCACAGTCTGCCTGCTGGAGCTCTCAATCTATTACAGAGAAAACAGCACAGGAGGAAAGCTCTCCACAATCACATTTACGCTACAATGCTATTCAACTCTCATGCTGTAATCTCAAGGCTCAAAAGCCTAGAGACCAAAACAGCAGGGATCTCTCTGAAATGAGAGCAGTGCTTAAAAACCAAGAAATGAAGAATGATCTTTGGGTTCAACACTTAAAGGTCAACAAGTGATAATTGTAAAGCTATGGGAAGGCAGCATACATATTCACACAGACTCAAGAACAATCAGGTTGTATTTTTTGTATTGAATATTTGGGGTGCCAGAGCATCTCATCACACTAGCTAAAGCATGTTATAGCTTTTGAGTCTTAATCTTCCTGAGAATGAAGCTTCATTTATCACTTTATCCTGGTCAGGGTTGTGGTAGATCCAGAGTCTATCCCGAAAACGCTGGGCACAAGGCAGAAATACACCGTAGATGGGCTAACAGTCCATCACAGATTGCCAAGCACACATTCTCACACTCATTCATGCCTAGGGACAGTTTAGCCTAGGCAGTAGGTGGGGGGGACCTAGGGAACCTGGAGGAAAGCCACACAGACACAGGGAGAACATACAAAACTCCACACAGACCTTAATCTTAGGTCAGGATCGAGAAAATGAAGATGACACCTGAAATCAGAAATAAAACCTAATCCAGTGGTCTTCCAAACATATTTTATATAATAGCTACATTTTTTTGTTTAATAGGTTTGGTAAATAGACACTTTTTAAAACATACATTAAATGTGTTTAAAATTAAGATTTGGAAATGAAATTCATTTGAAAATGAAATTCATAGTCCTTTTCATGTAAAACATTGATCCAACATTTTAGATGTGCATGCCATGAATAACTCCAGTGAATGAAACACTGATCCACAGTGGAAATAAAAACGCTTTCTTTGTACCCAGCATTTACCTCCATGACTGTAAATCAGGGTACTCTTGGGGAGAACTGGATTATTCAGTCCTCAATCAACTAAATTCTGAATTCTTATGAGACTCGAGGGAGAAAGAGAGAGAGATAAAGAGAACTCTAGAGAAAGCAGAAGATAGGTGAGTGTGTATTGACTCTTTCAATATTTATGTCTGGAGAGAAACATGGGTGGGGAGGAGAAACAAACTATTCCTCCTCAGGGTCAAGACAGAGATGGTAAACTTGCTGAATTCAGCTGGCCCTTCTAGTATGTCAAGGTAGAATAAATATAACATTTAGTTAGCTGACACATCCACAAAACATATTGCTTCCAATACACTGTAAATCCCATTTGATGCAGGGCTACGTACTGCACATGACATCAGCGATGTTGATTTCCTGACCTCCATTTTGACCCAGTTTGTTCATTCTTATTGCTGACCTGTTCGGCTTTGTTGTGGTTCATTTGCCTCCTTCACTACACATATTTACCAATGAATGATGGGTGCTGGAAGCACTGGTTCCTAAGTGGTGTAAGGATCTATTGGCCATTTTCATTAACAAAAGAGCCATTTCATGATTACCAGCAGCCTGTAAATCAGCAGCCGACTCAGTAGCCACAGTGCTCAAGATGGAAACATGGATGCTGCTAATGACCTATACTGACTTCCTGTGGAGGCTTGCCATGAAGCCTTTTGAGAAGGTGCTTGCTGAAAGGGAACAGAAGAATAACAACAGCTCTCTCAGGGTGTGTCTGTCTTGGTGTGTGGCCATGTTTTTCTCTATGCAGGTGCTATATTAATCCACCTAAATATAAACAGACCTGGTGATTGAAACCTAAGCATTATTCATAACTTTCCTATTTCCATGCCAGGCATGGGGCCAGTCCTTTTCATTTATGAGCTTTCATCTGCAGAAATCAGGAATGAGTGCCAATTTTTAAATTAAATCTGCCCTTTTCCCTTGCACATAAATGGTGCATCATGTTTTTTGCCATTCCCTGTAAATTTTCTTCTCCTTTATTTTTTCTCCTTCTGTCTCCCCCTTGTTCATGTCTGAGTGTTAGTGAGCTTTACTGATAGAGCAGTTAGGTGGATTCTGTTGTCACTTTAGGGACAGCCTAAGAGACTAATAGCAGTGCCAGCATGCAGTTTCATAACCATTGTGGAAGATGTGAGGTGTTATTATGAAATAAACCTGTGTGTCCTTGGTGCTACTTTAGTGTTTTATGTGCAGCGTTGGTTGGAAGGAGGGTGTGTTGGTAAGCACTGATGACAATGGGTTTGTGGGGAAAAAAGTAGTGCTGTTATATGTGGCACCAAGCCCCAGGGCTGAAGTGGCATGCTGTGTTTTGGTGATTTGGATTTGCATCAAAGGGGACGACCAGCATTCGTTAATAGAGCAACACTCACTATGAGCCTGCAATATAGGTCAGCACCAAGAAGAGAGGGTAGACATGGAAGAAACCAAAGGAGGAGAGACAGAGAAGGGAGATAGTGAAATAAGTATACAGCAGACCTGTTGGTTTATTCCTGCTGGCTATGCATCTGGTGTAGTATCACTGGAGCATATCACTTCTGCCCAGTCACAAACTACAGAGAATAGAGATGGACTTCAGGAAAGCCACAAGTGCTAAAACATGCAAAAATATAATTGTCAATGCAGTCAGAAGACTTATTTGGAGCTATACTGCAATAAATCACTCACTCTCACTCGTATGCTCTACTTTCACATTTGCCTCAGATTTTCTCCACTCTTTTGTTAATAGAATTTGAAAATTCCATTTGAAAATTTGTTCAAAGCCTCGAAAATTAATAGTTGACTGGAGGAGTAAAGAGAATTCTGAGTTCTGGGACTTCTTAGAAGAAAGTTTGTCTGGTGAAAATATTTCAATTGAGTAAGTAATTACACAACATATTTTGTTTTTTGAAACATTGCTGTTGCTGCTTTTTCATCTTTAGTTGCACAATTAGAACCCTTACATTTTCCTACCAATGTATGAGGTCAGCTGTGTCATGTATGATGATCTCCTGTTTAGCAGATGGTCAACCATGGAGCACTGGGTTATAGAACCAAAACACATTAGATGCAATAAGAAGGTATAAATAGTAAAGTTTTTACAAAATTCCAACTCATAATACTGAACCTGGCTTACTCTTGACAAACCCAGTATGAGTCATCAAAGTTACACTTTTTTGTGGACACCAGCTTCATTTTGTTGTATGTAATTTGGTGCCATCAGCATGTGTGTGCTTTTGGGATGATCATGTGCATCTTCTTGTCAAGCCACTAAGCACACATGTACACTGCACTGATAAGTGCTAATAGAAGAGGTCCAAGGGGAAGATTTCAATGATGATACTCTGTACGAGAGTGGATGAGAGTGAGTAGTGCTGAAGCAGGGGAGAACAGGGAATGAGCAGTGGGAATTTCACCTGCTCATGGACAAATCATTCATCAGCAAAGACTCTCACACAGATGCTGTCAATCCAGACCCTCAGCAGTGCACTTACATGCTACTTTGTTAGAGCGAGGGGAAGAAAGAAAAAGAGACAGAGATTTGGTGTGGCATAAAATAATTTGAGAGACTGGGACAGGCTACTTCTCACACGCCACCCCAAAATACTTGTAAATAGATATGACTTTTTAAACTGAGGGGTCCCAGCTCTGAACTGAATCAAATTAAATGCATTAAAAGAGGAAACAGTGTGGGAAGAAACCCTCAGTAGAGATAGAGGACAGATATTGAGGCTAAGACAGAGGAAAAAAAAGAAAACGACTCCCTTCTTATCTCCACAGCCATCAATAAAGCCGTTAAATAAATCATTCTCTCCTTAATTATTCCTCCTTTTCTCCTCCCTTCCTCCACTCTCTGGTCCTTACCAGTTACATGGCACCATCGCTACTGCTCTCTCTCACACATACAGCACAGGCACTACACAGCAGGATGCACCCAGCTCCCTTTCATGTGCATGCATGCATATGTCAGTTTATCTCTATGGGTCTTTCCCTCTCATCACTTAGCTACTTGCATACAGAGAGGGTGATAGAAGAAGAAGAAGGGCCAGCACCTGATTGCTCATTGTAATTGTGCATTCCAAACACAGTGACACCTCAGCTAGGAGCATTCATTTAAACTGCATGTGTACACGACAAAATATACCTTAATCAATGGGATGCCTCATTATAGCATAGAGTGAACTTGATAGATTCATGCATGCAGTGTACCCAACAGTATGAGGTTCCAGCTTATGAATAGTGCTCCAATGGAATACAAGATGATATTTCTTCACTCAATTTAATGAAAAAATAAATAAATAAATAAATAAATAAATTTAAAAAACAGGCTTTCGGAGGCATTCCCGTGGGAGGGCCTGAGTCAGACACTGGGTGTGCCGCTGGCCCAATGGCCCAGCAGTCCCAAAACACTCATATGCACTGAGCAGAGCCCCTTAATCCCAGCAGCTTGCTATAGTTACTGCTTGGACCATAGCTCCACTGTTAAATGTGAATAGCTCTTGAGGGCTGCTGTTTGTTGGCATCCTCAGCTGACCTCAGTAACTCCACACAGGAGGATGAAGGAGGCATGAGAAATATATTAGGACACAGAAAGTCAGCTGAGAATTTGCAGTAACAGTCGAGGTTCCTTGGACAAAGTTTGTTTGCGTCTTTCTAGGATTAGACATATATAGACAGATGTTGACAGATGTGTATGTACATCTGTGATTAGAGACATGCTTGCAGTTGTTGGATGATTTTTTTTAACAGTAATTGTTGAGTAAATCACTGTAGTGATGTTTTGCCTTAGCTGACAGAGAAGAGTGGAACATGTGACTGCTCTCTATGCTACTCATTAAAGGAACCCTCAACCCTGAAACACATTAAATACACTTTACAGCCAAAAGTATGGCGACACCTGACCATCACACCCATATGTATGTCTTCCCCAAACTGTTGCCGCAAAGTTGGAAGCAGACAATCTTCTAAAATTTCATGGTATGCTGTAGCATTAAGCTTTCTTTTCGCTGGAACTGAGGGGCCCAAACCTGTTCCAGCATGACAATAACACCTTTGCAAAAAGCAAGGTCCATAAAGACCTTGTTTGCAAGGATGGTATGGAAAAATGCCTGCACAGGGCCCTGACTTCAACCCCAATGAACACCTTTGGGATGAACTGGAACCCCGACTGCATGCCATGCCTTCTTGTCCAACATCAGTGCCCAACCTCACTAATGCTTTCGTAGCTGAATGGGCAAATCCCCACAGCCATGCTCCAAAATCTAGTGGAAAGCCTTCCCAGAAGAGTGGAGGCTGTTATAACAGCAAAAAGGGGAACCAACTCCATGTTAATGCCCGTGGTTTTGGAAGGGCTGACCATCATCTGGTTGTGATGGTCAGGTGTCCACATGCTTTTGGCCATATAGTGTATGTTTATGTTGAAATATTTTCTGTGTTTAGCAAATTAGGTCAATGATTCTTGAGGTATAATTTGTGAGTTGGTGCTTTTGTTATTCCAGTGAGACGTTAGCAGCTGTCTGCACCTCTTATGTCACGAGGGGACATTGCTCAGTTACAATGCCATCTAATAGCAGAACCTCCTAAAAAATAAAAAAGGAAGGTCTTTTTTTTAATCACTCACCATTTTCCAGCATGTTCAATGTCATATTAATGAGAAATCCAACATAGAAGAAGTGGAGAGAGCAAAATTCCAGAATGGATAGCAGGTATACAACACAGTTGCATCGAGTTATGGAAGAGATTTGGATCAGCTACCTAGCAATCTAAGAGATGACTAGCACATGGTGTTGATGGTTGTGTTAGCGTGAAAGTTTGAAACCATACCTGTTTGAGCATTGTTTGTTGAGGGTAGATTTTTGACGACTTAAAAGGGCTACAACTTGTCAGTAGTACACTCAGACAATCCTAAACAACTCCATATCCTGGAAAGGGAAGGATAACCACATTCTGAATAATCACAGTCATCCTATTTATAGCTTTTTAAGTAAACTATCTATATTGAGGTCATTACACCATTTGAATCATTTGTGAGTGGAGCTGTGAAGCAAAAACATGTTCTGCCATATGAACTAATATTTTTGTGCAATCCATCACTTCTCCATTCAAAAAAGCTAAAAAAAAAAAAAAAGGTCATTCTAGGACCTTTTCAACTTTCAGACTGTGACCACATCTCTCCACTGTACTAATTGTTTTCCAACATGACATTCATAATGATGGAGCTGCACTGTGCTTGTACAATAGTTTGTCCACACTTGGGAAAGGGTGCCCTAGCTGTAATAAATCCCTGCATTTTAGATAAGAAAATAATGCTGTCTGGATTTCTTCCACTGCATACAGAACAGTAATTGTTTACTTCAATGGAGAATAAATCAAATGATGCAATATTGCAGTGTTAGGCCAATTACTTTAATTTATGATAGCTACTGATGCAAATATGTATTCTTGCAAATAGAGTTGTTTAACTGTATTTCATTTTCCTGTCAGCACATTGGCATCCAAGTCAGGAATGAAATATTCATTTCATTGCACCTTTGTTTTTGTACTATGAGCTTTGTTCCATCAAGTCTTATGACTTCTGGAATTCCAAAAGCTCCAGCATTGTAGTCAATAGGTGACAGTAATGATTATGCTAATGATTGCTGCATTGGTAATTATAAAGTTATCAACATTGCTTCCTTCCACTGTTATCATTACCACATAGACGCACTGCCATTACACTTAAAGAGAGATTCTTGAACGTTGTCTTGAGTGCCAGGAGCCTTTTGATAATCATGATTATTGGGTACATTAAAAAGGCTTATTACTTGTCCTCAGGAGAAGGTTAGTGGGTCTAAAATAGCTGAAATGCTGTAACAGTTCTGTTGCCAGCTACCGCCAGCATACTAATGTAAAACAAAACCTCTGTTGTGGTCATTTCACAGTCTATGAGTCACCCTTGATTTTGTGGTTCATTTCCATGTTTATGAAGGAGCACTACAGGATTCAATTTATTTCATTGATCATTACATTTGATGAAGCCTTTGCTCATCATAGCAAGGGCCAAGATGTTAATTCTGGGGGTCTGAAGCTGCAATCTCTGGTGGTACGCAAGGTCCCGTTACGATGAGATGAGGCTACTGAAGAGAAGTGTAAATCGACTTCGGGTTTTATGAGTTAGTGCATGCATTCACTTATTACAGACCTCTTCCAGCTTACAGGTCAATGGTTCTTGAGGTATAATTCTTTCATCTACCAACAGTTGCAACTCTTTATTTACTGTTGAATATTGTTCCATTAACCACAACTCTATACCTTAAATACACTTAAGAAATATAAGTTGTCCTTTTGTGGAGTGAGAACACTGTGTAAAAGTCTTATCTCTGATTGGCTAAATATGTATTTGTCACAGACCCCAAAGTGGATTATTTTCCTGCAACAGCATGGCTATAAGTATTTTATTCCTCATATACCACAGCATTTTGCCAATGATTATAATGAACAACACGTCATACTTTTGAACCATTTATAGTTATATTTAATGTTATGGAACATCTGCAAGACAAGCTAGTTCCTGTTATCACTTATGTTATAGCATGTGTAAACAGTTGTTCCCTCACCAGGCTCTCTTTCCTGAAGTTAATAAGACAAGAAAAACATAGCTTGTCTGAGAAAGCACAAAACCCTCTGTTCTGAAGACACTCCGGAGGCAGAATGATTTACTAACTGTTACAAAGCTCTGACAGACAAGACTCCTTCCATAAATTTTAAATTAACATCTCCTACCAGATCAGTCTTAGATTGTGTAGATCATCCACAATACAAGTCTCTGTGAATGAGCTGTTACTATAGAAATGATAAAATATTAGAATGAGCACATTAATATAAACCTATCATTTAAATTATAGCCAGATCCACTTTCATAGCAATTCTGTTATAATTCTGTAATTAATCAACACATTGCAACCAATCAGATTTGAGAATTTAACAATGCTGTGGAGTAAAGGGGAATATTTGAGGGGTGAAGAAGCTGCAGTGATAAACAAAAGGAGAGAGATTTGCGCTGTCTGCCAAGTGGTTTTGAAAACTTTTAGATGAGCATGCTGATCAGAACTAACCAGGTGAAAAGGAAGCAGATCCAGCTATCTTATAGAACTCCAGATGGTAGAATTTCTAGCATCTTTGTAGGGATGACAACCTCGAAATTTCACTACTGCATGGGCCTGCAAGTGCATGAGGGAACTCTATACCCTACATGCTTTACTATGGCGTCCTCGTATATGTTGTGGATTGGAACATGTCTGTGCATGTTTTTTGTGTGGGTGGCATTATTTGCAGTCTCCCTCCAATCCTCCTACACCTGCAATCTCCTGATGTTTAACCCTGCAGTCCACAGCAATGTTGCACTGATTATGCCTCGTCCTAGGAGACATTGATTGTCCTGCTCCTCACAGGTGAGCCTCACACAATGCTGACGAATGAACTCTTGGCCCTGCCAAGTCCAATTAACTGTCAGCGTTGCATTGACATGCCCCATCGGTTTGTGAGGCGAGCAAAGAAAAACAAACTTTTAATCAAATTGTGTTTCATTCCCCAAGGTAACTGGAGTTTTTATTCTGAATTGTGTTCTGTACCTCCTCTATCTGTTAGAGTTTCCTATGAAGACTTTTGGAAGAACACTGTGTTTTTTTTTTTTATTATTAAATACAAAGCATGACAGACTGCATATTTTTATTTTGGTGGACTTTATTAAGTCATCTATCTTGCATGTACAGACAGGTAACAAATTAAAGGAAAAAAAAACAGTGACTGCTATTCTATGGGGGCATTTATCCATTTTTCCACCTGTCCCCATAGAGGAAAAGGTCACTGCAAATCAGTACAAAGTTATTCTGACTGATCACCTTTATCTTGATGAAACATTTCTATCCTGATGGGAATAGTCTCTTCCTAGATGTCAATTCCCCCCTCTGCAGGGATCAAGGGCTCACTGCATGGTTTTATGAGTATGAAAATGATATAAATTATACAGTAGATATAAAAAGTCTAAAACACCACTGTTAAAATGGCAGGTTTTTGTGATTAAAAAAAATGAAAGCAAGATAAATCATGTCAGAACTTTTTCCACCCTCAATGTGAAATTACAATGTATAAAAATTAAGTGAAAAACAATCAGAAACATTTTAGGGAAAAATAGGAAAAATAAAAAACTTATATAACCTGGTTGCAATAACCTGGTTGCATAAGTGTGCACACCCTTTTATATTTGGGGATGTGGCTGGATTCAGAATGAAACAATCACAATCACTCTCATGTTCAAAACTAATTATCATACAGTTGTCATCAATGAAATTATTCTGATTAAACCCAAATAAAGACCAGAAGTTTGCCAAGAGACCATGGCAACATTAAAGGAGCTGCAGGAATATCTGGCAAGTACTGATTACTCTCTGCATGTGACAAAAATCTCTCATATTCTTCACATGTTTGGGCCATGCTTAGGTTCGTGTAATATATGGTTTCTGTTTTTCTCAGGACTGGCCATTTCAGAGAACACAGGCATGCTAATTCCTCCAAGGTCAAGATAAACAGCTCAAACCCCTCCTGCTTTGATTATCTTAATGCAGACATTAAAAGTCCGGAAATTCAATTAAATCGCTGCCTTGTGCCGCTGCTAGTGAGGTAAAAGCAGAAGCCAAAGAGACACCGAGGCACTATCACATCGCTGTGGATTAATAAGAAGGAAAAAAAGGACAAAGTCTGTGATCTGTGCCTCTGAGAAAGGGCATCTAGATGATAAGGATCAAAGGAGAATTTTACAGCAAATGTAGTGCCTGCCAGATGATTGGATGCATTCATGAGAATAGATGCAAAACTGCACACTAATGTTCTCTGCATTTAAAGAAATTCTGTAAGAAACCAAGGTCACTCTGAGAGGACTGTAATAGAATAGATCATAAAATTTGCTGTTTGCTGTGTAAATCAACATTAGCCCAATGAAATGAAAAAAAAAAAAAAAAAAAAAAAACCAGCATACACCAAACACCACCTCTGTACACCACCACAGTGGATTTGAAATGAAGCAATCAAGATGTGATTGAAGTGTAGACTTTCAGCTTTAATTCAAGGGGTTTAACAGAAATATTGTATTAACCATTTAGGAATTACAGCCATTTTCTACATAGTCCCTCTGTTTTCACAGGCTCAAAAGTAATTGGACAAATGACGATAAGTAGTTTCATGGCCAGGTGGGGCTTGTTTCCTCATTATTTCATGAAAAATGAAGAAGATAAAATGTCTGGAATTGATTCCAAGTGTTGAATTTGCATTTGTAAGCTGTTCATGGGAACTCTCAATATGCAGTCCAAAGAGGTGTCGATGCAAGGGAAGGAGGCCATCATTAGGCTGAACAAACAAAACAGACCTATCAGAGAGATATCAGAACGTTTAGGATTGGCCAAATCAACAATTTGGTACATTCTTAAAGAAGGAATGCACTGGTTATGGCATGGGCATGCATGGCTGCCAATGGAACTGGGTCACTGGCGTTTATTGATGATGTGACTGCTAATAGAAGTAGCAGGATGAATTCTGAAGTGTATAGAGCTATACTTTCTGCTCAGATTCAGTCAAATGCTGCAAAACTGATAGCACAGCGCTATCAGTACAGGTGGATAATAACCTAAAACAGTGAAAGCCACCAAGAGATACCGTGAAAGCAACCCAAGAGATTTATAAGGCAAAGAAATTAAATGTTCTTAAATGTCCAATGACCTCAACCCAATTGAGCGGGCTTTTCACTTTTCACAAACTGAAGGCAGAAAGACTACCACTAACTGAAGTCAGCTGCAGTAAAGGCCTGGCAAAGCATCTCAAGGGAGGAAACTCAGCATTTCGTGATGTCCCTGGGTTCCAGACTTCAGCCAGTCATTGACTGCAAAGGATTTGCATCCAAGTATTTAAAATAATCTTAATATTTGTGATTGTTAGTTTGTCCAGTTACTTTTGAACCTGTGAAAATGAATGGTCTCTGTAAAAAATGGCTGTGTTTCCTAAACAGTTAATGCAATTTTTTGTCACACCCCTTAAATTAAAGCTGAAAGTCTACACTTCAATCGTATTTTGACTGCTTCATTTCAGATCCATCATGCTGGTGTACAGAGGCAAAATTACGAAAATTGTGCCACTGTCCAAATACTTATGGACCTGACTGTATATATCATATATTCTTTAATCTATGAGAATATGTGAATAATTTACAAACATCTGCTCTTCTGCTTCTATTGATTACCTGTTTTTATACTGTATACATTTGAGAAAATAGATTTGAGATTCAGACTAACATTTGGACTAACGTACATATGATCAACCAATTTCGTACAACAGAGGATAAAAAAAGCATCTTCTCTCATTGGATCGATACAGACACCTCTTTCGCAGATTACACTACAGACCCCCAAACAGGAGAATTAGATTTTCTCGTTTACATCTTATTTTTCTTCTCATCAGACATCTGCAGCTTTATCGGTTAAGTGACATGACAAATCATTTGCTTTGCGTTTGAAGGCTTCATGATTGCCAGCTGTTCTCATATAACGCATAAAACCCCAGTGCTGGAATTTGCCCACCACTGGGTATATTTGTTCCCTTATTTTCAAGTCTCTATTTGCCTGCTGGTCACACAAACCGAATGAATTTCTCAGCAAGTCACTCTTATGAACCTTTGACTTCACTATGACTTTGAGAATACACAAGAATAATTCATGTGCTCTGGCAAGTTTCTATAGATGAGTAGGGAACTGCATTCAGAGCTCTAGAGGTTCACTCTGGATAATTTTTGCACCCTGATCTTATTCTTGCAACCTTCTTTGTCTGGTCTCATGAGAGGCCAGGTGTGACTGTTGATTAGTTGAAGGGGCAGAGGGACAGCAATGACTGACACACAGTGGCCACTTTATGAAGGCTTAAGGCCTTGAGATGGAGGTCAGTGAGACTGAAGCTTTGTTTCAAAGCCTCTTTCCAGCTGCAGTCCAGCCCTTTCTTGTCAAATTGCATTCACTCAGGAAATGAAGCTTCAATGGGGGACCATGTTTAAGTGGCAGCTCTTGGGTATTCCGAAGTAGGAGAATATAGCGGGAGAGCATTGCAAATCTGACGGTTTTGATGGATGTACCGTGGTTAAAGTTTCCTTATTTCCTTGCTTTATGATTTTTAGCCCTGCATAGTTTTATAATATGCACTTTATGCTACATGTACAGACTTTTACCATTGATCTTTGTATGGCTAGACATTAAATGGGTAGTGATATACAATCACAGCTAAAGTAGTTAAACAGTTGACTTTGTGATTGAATGATCTAATTCATCATGAGTGTTAGGTCATAACTGATCCGCCCACGTAGTCAGAGCTCAGTCACTGATGAACACTGCCTCTCTGACCCTGGCTTGCAGTTCTGCTCCCTTGAGTTTGTCCTCCACATCTGATCTCCTCATCTGTGGTGGGCAAACTGCCACCTGCAGAGAGCTGAAAAACCCCGCACCAAGATTTATCTCTTCATGAAGAGCATTAGCATAATGTCAGATCATTAAAAGTCAATTATCCTACCCTGTGTGGGTATGTGGGGTATGTGAGTGCTTTAGAGTGTTGTCTAATAAGTAACTTGGAAAAGGTTTCAACAAAGTTTTCCCGAACAGGAGGCATTTACATTCCTCTACAGAATTTTTGGCACCCTTCCTGAAAATGAGGAAACATTAGTAATATGCAGTAAGGGATAATTCTAGGTTAAATGTTGTACAAAGTTGTTTTAAGGAGTGATTTTTTTTTCTTTAAAAGACTTATGAAGAGATCACGAAGGGATCTTGTATTCCTAGGTTTTTGTATGTGGACACTCTCTTCAATTCACAGATTTTCAGTAGTACATAATCCAGAGACTGAGATGCACGTTGCAAAACACTGATGTGTTTCTACCACAATTTTTGTGTTGTGTGGCAGGTTTTCTTTCTCATCTTTCTTTCTCATGTCTTTTTCACCAAACTTGCCAATGGTGTCCATGGCCAAAAAGCTTTTTTCCTTATCTGACCATAATATATGATTTTAATTGGAGTTCCAGTGATGCTTTGTGAAGTTCAGGCTCTGCATTTTCTGGGTTGCTCTCAGGTAGGACATATTTTATGCAAGTCTTTAAAACAGTTTGTTGTTATGGAAGAATTATCTAATAGTTAAATTAATCAAACTTATCAACAAAACTGCACTGAAAAATATGGAATATGCAGTCAATCAGATTTACTAAAAACTATTATATATAGTTTACATAAAAATATTAAGTTTCTCATCAGAACATTTCATTGCTTCTAAGTTTCTAATTACTGGATTGAATCATATAGAGTGAGCACGATCAATTCATGTAGCATTAACATATTAACATAATGTAAGCCAATTACATTATGAAATCCTGAGAAGGTGTTGGCATTGATGGGAACCATAACTATAGTATGGAATTAACATGGTTAAAACTTGTGCAGTAGAATAGTGCAGCGTAATATTAAGATTCAACTTTATTGTCACTTTATTGTCATAAGTATATCAGTTACTTATAATATAAATGTCTGCCTAGCCTCTAGAAGGGTGCCAATAATTCTGGAGTTTAAATATTCTTGTATATTCGGTTTGTATAAGTTGTGTTCATTTTATATAAGCTGCAACCTGCCATTTTTGTCAAGTAGCCATGCCTTTTCCTCTGGGCTTCCTCTGTACCTTGCACTGTATCTATAGACAATGAGACCTACTCTCTGTAGTCACTCTCTGGAATTGGTTTTTGGAGCTATTGCAAAATTGGAAGTAATGAAAATTACACTGAAATTGCAGAATGGAACCAATTTGACTTCTGATTCCTCAGATTTTTCTGCAGCAAACTCACCATTCTTCTTGTGGAGAAATTATAATTAGACCATTGTTATGATTTTCATGAACATTGACTGGCCATAAAGTAACTCATGTAGTGTTATACACCCGTTTAAGGTATTTACTCCTCACATGCAACTCCAAACACCTGCATGATGTGTTTGTGCTCAGTAGACTCAAAGTTGACCCAG
The DNA here is from genome assembly GCF_027358585.1 of Pangasianodon hypophthalmus. Classification (NCBI taxonomy): domain Eukaryota; kingdom Metazoa; phylum Chordata; class Actinopteri; order Siluriformes; family Pangasiidae; genus Pangasianodon; species Pangasianodon hypophthalmus. The sequence goes on along the minus strand of NC_069715.1, from coordinate 13,782,669 downwards.
AAAAAGTGTGTGTGACGTATCCCACTTTCTCACCGGCTGTTATGCCGGCTGTTTTCAGCAGGTGCAAGAACCATGGAGGTACATGATATTTCACAAAGGGGAGTCAGTGGGTAACTCACATAGTCACATGTGCCATGACTAATGGTCTATGTCTCTGCTTTTCCTACCTGTGTTCTTGTAGTAGGATATATTACCATCTTTTGGGACCTCTTCACTTCTTTGCTAATTTTCTTGATGTGCATCAGACATTAAAATGGACCATTTTGTGTGTCAAATGATTAAGTGTTTACACTAACTGCTGTCACAGGATATAGCTGTGTGTAATAGGTATTTTCACCTATTGTTTGGGGGAATACAAAAACTTTATTTTATATAGTTGTGGTTTCAATAGTAATGAACATTATAAGTTAAAAAATATACTTTTAAGGTGAATGACCATCATTAGAAAGCATTTGTAAGGAATTAACTGAATTGGCCTGAACATCCTTTTCAAAACAAAATTAGTGTTAGGCATAATGTATGTTCTGATGCTTTTGTGGTTATGAGCATATTTTTAAATCCAGAGTAGAAGAAGAGGCATGGAACACATGGGGGTAGTACATATGGGGGTGTTATAAATAAGCAATGCTGCATATGCAGCATTGCCCTCTACTGGAAAACTCTATCAGGATCACAGAGTTTTATATCCTTGTCCACACTAGTGTTTCAGCAGAGTTCATTTCTCTGTGAAAATTGAAATGTCGAAGTGTTACAGACATTGCAATAATGAAGTGTACTAGTTTTACTTTAGCATTTTTTTGCAATGTGTTGCAGAATTACAGACCTTATGACTATTTTGTTTTTGGAATCACTGATATCAGTTACTTAAACACACAAACAAACACTTGTACATGTGGTTCTCTTGCCTCCACTGGCCCAAACTCCCTCTCATCGACCCTCTGCCAGAGGCCCTGGCACTATCCAGTTCATCCTAATTAGAATTAATAATTAAAAATAGGAAATCAATGGGTTCAAATTAAGTGCCACGAGAGCAAGCTTTATTGGGTTGACATTGTCTATGGAATGCATGCTTTTGGTCACTGCTGACCTCGCACGTGTCCAGCATCCACACTTTAATCCCACCTTCCTCTTTATTAATGTCCTTCATCTTTGATTGGAGGCATCTAAATAAACCAGCATCTCTTTTCCTGTTTCTTGCCTGCATGTGAAATGGATAAGAGAGCTTGTAACCCCCTTGGGGAAAGATCTGTGTGGAATGAAGAGGAGAAGAATTATTAATTGGTAGCGGTGGCCGCTGGTGAAACAATCTGCTGATGAGGACACTTTTGACTTTTTGTTGAATAAGCTGCTAGTTTTGCTGCACTGGGTCAAGGCTTTTCCCACATTATTCACCAACTGTATAATGACCCCACTTTTGCCTACATCATTCACTTCCAAGATTCCCTTTTCACTCTCTATTGGTTACCCCTTAACTGCATCATCTTAATCATCAGCTTTTATTACATATACCATTCCTACTATGTTAGTAAAAGAGCTATTACTTGTTATTAGTCAACCATTAATTAATCCAATTAACGTTCCTAGTCTTGGGTATGTGCCTGACTTTACAAGGGTGCAGTGATTAAACGTATTATTAAGTGAGCAATTTATTGCAAAAATGTAGTCATGAATCAATTCAATTAATTTCTACAGACGAATAAATTACATCTGTATAATGTACAGTTCTGGTTATTAGGACCCATCATAGCACTGAGACTGTAATATTCATGGTAGTGAGTCATTTTGTTTGCTACTGACTCTGAACATTCTTCTCTGCTTGTCGTCTTAGACCTTAGTGCTATCTTTGATGTAGTAGAGAACACTGACCCTTAATCATCAAGGTTGCATAGAAATGAGTGGAGATTTGAGTGCATGGAATGACGTATGAAAGACTCTGATTCATGAAACTATTATATGACATAAAAATGAGTGCAAATGATGAATCGGCTTAAACTACGTGGAAACATGCTCCTACCCACTAGTCCCTGATTTACATGTCTTATGCACAGCACATCCCAGCCTCATATACATACACAACCTCATATACATTCCACATTCCACATTACATGAACTTTTTCCCTCTGCTTATTTCAGTTATAAATATTGCTAATCATAATTCTAGGTTTTAACTAGAAGTGAGAAAATTGGTTATATTAGATCTATGTTAACTATGCTGTACTGGTAAATTCTTATGTATATATATTTATAATTTCTTTTATTGTACTCATGTCTTTGATATCTTGATTTTGCATTATTTACATACAGTTGTAGAACAGCCTTCTGACACCTTTAAAGTATACTGTATAGTTATTGGTACTATATGCTACATAAATGAAGAGTTCAATAATGACTTCTTTCGGGTTACCTATACAAAACCTAGAATCTGAGACTGAATAAGAACTGATTTGTTTTCTTAAGGATCCTATTGATCCAAGCTCACATTTAAATAGACCTTGAAGAAATGACCCAGTTGTATCCTTGGCAGAACATCTATTCTGCTCAGTCATTAGTCAGTAATTAATTTGGTAGCAATGTCAGTAAACATTCCTCCCTGAACACAATGTTATCAAGGGACGTACTGCAGATTAATAATGATTCCTCTACTGGTGCTGGGTGAGTGCAGGTCCCCACACTACCTCTTTCTCAGCAGGAAAAGAAACCCACAGTGAGAGTTTGTCTGGGATGAATGAGGGCAGTAGGGATGACTAGCAGCATAGTGGCAGCTACAACTCACACACCCTTCTCTCTGTTATTCCTGCTCAGCACTATTCACTGCTCATGACTATCGGCAGGTCTTTCTGTATATTTAGAAAAACGTCCATCAGCACTCTTCATGTAAGGCATCCCAAAAGCTTTTTCCCTCTACAGCGGCCAGGTTCGCTCTACAGGCTAATAAATAATGTTGTGATGAGTGTCAAAGGAGCCCTAGAAAGGACGGTGGGCCACATCGTGCAGAGAGTATTGGCAGTTTTTATGGTAGTATGCTTAGCAAAGCTGCCAAGTGACATTTATCACCAAGTTTACCAAATAAACATTGCTTTCACACCAAGCCCTCAGAGCAATACAGCTGTCCTTGTAGGCCCATTAGGCTATGACAACCAGACACAGGACTCAGATAAATGTCTTGAAGGTTACTTATGGGGGAAAGCACATGATATGAATCTGTGCTTTGTTGTTTTTTCTCGTCTGTACTGTCATTGTAGCAGTGCTGGGGCAGTACTTTCATACCTATAACCAGAATGATCCAGAATACAGTATGTTCTGTATTTGAATATGTATTAGACTGATTTGTCCAGAGGCTTTACTCCTCTCAAAATAATACGAATACTGTGACTGATTATTTGTGTGTCTGTAATAGTTATATTCTACATTACTTTAAAAACATTTTGTTATACTTTTGATAAGAAATGAAGTCAGAAATACTTACGATGTCATGACATGCTATCAGGCCAGCCAAAAGAGGTTTATTGGGGCAGGAATCATACTGCCCCATGCTCACTAATCAGTGGAGGAGGAGCAGCAGACAACAGTTAATGACAGAGTTGCCAGACTGGGCTCATTTAAAATACTCAGCGCATACCAACGTTTTGTTTTATAGCAAATCATTGGAATTAAATCTAATTAATTTCTGCAAAGAAGGCAAAGTGTAAGTGTAGACAGTGTGCTTATGATATACAGAACAATTTTTATTGTAAGATATATTGCAAAAATGGGAGAAGGAGAGGGAGATTATTGAGTGGATAATGGATAATCAGAAACGTGCAAAATACTTGTTTCCCACCCAATACTGAGAAAAAGAAGAAAAATGTCTGCCTTTTCCAATGCTCATTTTTGGGGACTAGTTTCAAGTCTTTTGTGTGGTTTTTGAGATGTAGTTGGGCTGGACGTTTTGCTGAAACCTGTAAATGCTAGTTAATAATATTATAACACAGTTGGAAAAAAAAAATCTAAAACCATTCACAACAAGCTGCTAGACTGAATGCTAGATGGCTATATGTTGTTGGTTAATGATATTAGCTCTACTGTGCCTTGCACATGAGAAACACACCTGCTGTATCAAACACAGCTGAACAAAGGTACGTCTAAAACTGCTCAAAACGAGCTGCTAGGTAATAGCCTATAGGATAAGTCAAGTGTGATAACCTCTTCACTTATTTTATGATCACGAGCCACTGCTGAGTGTGGCTCTCTATTGTTAGCCATTTATTTAAAGTGCCAGTGTTTAGTATGGAGGGGAAGCACACTTGCCATCTTTGGCCCTAGAGACATTGGCCCTAAAGGTTGGAAAACTTTATACCTGATTTTATATTTAAACAGCTTTTTAAAACACACACACACATACACACACACACACCTGTCCCTAACTGTCTATATTTACCTATTATAATACTGTTCATTTCAGTATAAACAAAGTATTTTAAAAAAACTTGATTGACACTGTTTTTTGAGGCCTCCAAAAATATTTTTATTTGCTGCAACCTTGGACATAAGCACCTCTAACTCAGCTTCACTGAAATGTATATTATAATGTATAATCTACACCATTCTGTGCACACAAATCTGTGCTCATTTATGCAGCTTGGATGATTAAGGTGCACTTTTGATAGGAATAGACACAAACACAGCATATGAATCAATCTCTTTTACTGTGCTTTTTTTTAACAATGACTGATTCATACACTTCTGTTCCTCTTACACATATTGAGATAGCATTCTAACCTTAGAAATCAGTTTCTACTTGGCCAGAGTTTGATGTTGTTCTTCTTCTTCATTTGGCTGCTCCCGTTCGGGGTCACATAGCGGATCATTGGTCCACATATTTGATTTGGCACAGTTTTTCCTGATGCAATTTTATCCGTGCTTGGGACCGGCACTGGAAGTGCACTCTACTTGGCAAGAGCTTATACTGGTAAGAAGGTGTTCAAATCAGTTTTCCCATCTACTATGAGCAGAATATTCTTCTCATGTTCTTCTCATTTCTCAAGTTACTTAATGACTTCATTTTATTAGGAACTACTGTATCTGTATAGCAGAGATGCATTCACTGCAAAAAATATCTTAGCAAGTGACAATATCTTGAATATGGGAAAATGTATCTAATGTTTCTTATTATGATATTATTATAAATCAAATATAGGATTATTCTGTCTGTTCAAATATAGGATTCATTCAGATAGTCTGTTTTTAGATGCTCTTACCCATTTCAAGGTTTACATTTTCTTATTTTATTGGCAGATCACTTCTTTCTAGAAATAAATACTTATAAATACTTGTATACTTAAATTTTAATACTTAAAAATGATCTGCTAATAAAACAGGACTATTTCAAGCATGAAATCAGTAAAAAAAAAAAAAAAAAAAGGTCTAGAAATAATAATCTAGTATTTTAGTAATCTTATATTCGGTTTATTGTGATCTTAATAAAAGGAAACACTAGATACATTTGGCTATATTCAATATATGGTAACGTGCTAAGATGTCATTTTTTGTGGTGTTGAATGTAAATTTGTGTTTAAATTTAGAGTTTGTGTATAATCTTGTAAAAATCTGTTTTAAAAGGTATAGGAAAAGGTTTTGTACTAGTACTACTGAAAGCATAGAAACACTACTCATCTTTTGCTTTTCAGTTTCTTCACTGATTGTAACTCAGTAAGACTTCCTTCCTAGTACACCTTCCCAGGATTACTCATGTTTACTTCCTAAGGTCTACACAAAATGCATTGTTACACTTTCCATATGTCTTTCTAATCCATTTTTACCAGATTAGACCACTGGATCTCCACTCTTACACAAGTACAGTGTACCAATTAAGATCTGCTGCTGTGAGTGAAGTTTGTTGAGAGAAAGTGCATGGGTTGCATACCCAATACACACCCTCTTATTTGCTGGTTAGGGCAAAGCCTGGTGCCATTAATGCGGGTTACGTTACAGGTCTCACTACTTGAGTTGAAGTTTCTGCCCACACATAGAAACACTCATTCAAACACTCCCAAACAAGCTTCTCCCCATGGGGCCTGGTGTGCCCATCCATTTATCCATAATTCCCCTCAGATTTCTACTCATTTTTGTGAGTAGCTTTTGTTTCCTAACCTTCAAAACCAAACTGGTGCACATCATGCTGTATGTATGTTTTTGCAGCCTTTCCTGTGGTGCTGAATGATCTCTGGCTCCTTAATCACTGCTAAATGCTGTCAGAGGTCCACAGTGACAGACGGGTTCCGGTGAGTCTGTAAAAGCTTCTGTGCAGAGAGAGATGGCAATTTAATGGGCTTTAGCTGGAGGTGGGCTAAGGAGTCACCTTGCTGGGGAAAAGGAGACTTTAAGTCTTCCAGTGGCAACATGTTGTGAAGCTCCTGGGGGGCCCAGAGGGTAAAAAACTTCTGCAAGTTAAGTTCTGCCTGAATTTCCCACTTTAGTTGTCTGTTCTTTTCCACAGTAATTTAGTGCCTTTGCAAACGAGCCACACAGGTGGATTTCTGGCTATATCAGGGCTCACTCAGCAGCTGAAGTTGAAGAAGCGAGGCTTTCACTTTAGGTCTGATGAAGATTTGACGAAGTCTGGGGTCAGACAGCTGGTGATGTGATGTGTTTGTCTGCTCTCTCTCATCAGCGTGGGAGAGCTGAATGGTGGGGGGTGGACAGATGATTGACTGTAAGCGGAGCAAGCGATGAACCGCTCATCCATCTCACCCGACCACCCACCGACTCTCCGCTTCCACAGGGGCTTGGTCATTTGTGTGGCATGTGAGCTCAGCCTTCATGCCAGATTTACTCAAATCAATACCTCGTTCAGCCACCCCCTCTGGGCCACTTAATCCAGCATACTCCAGCCAAGTCTGAGAAGACACTGCCACTCTGCTGGGTGACCCCCCTCTGCGATGTGACGGCTTTTTCTCCCACTGTTGATCATGTGCTTCAGGTTTGCCTGGCAAAGAGACCAGCCATGGCTTCCTCCCTGCCAACAGGTTTCATTAAGACCTCATCCTTTTCTAACACATCTCTCTCAACTCAGCCAAATGAGCACAGGTAGACCATTCCCCAAATCTGTTAGTATTTATCAGCAATGAAGCCAGAATCAATACATAAATATTCACTTCCTGAAGCTCAGGCTTCACACTGGTGTTTTTTATTGCAGTGTCTGCTGGAGGTGAATGAGAGACATAAGTCTGTCCGAATCACTGCCAATTTATGTCCAGCGTCTTATAAAAATGTCAGTTGTGACAGGGAAATGTCTGGGAAAACGCAAGAATGGTGAAGCTCTACCTTAGTGATTTTATTGTTTTCAGTGATTTAAATGACTTCATTTAGTGTTATTAGCAACTTACTAATAGAGAAAGTATAATATGTTTGCTTATAATGAAGATTTCCAGTTCTTGTATATTTGATCACAAATTATATGCCTGACATAGATCTATATCTACAGTCTTCTTTGAAAGTATTGTAATGGCAAGGCCAGTTCTTTTGTTTTTGCTATACACTGAAGACATCTGGCCAACAAAAGAACTGGCCTTGCTGTTCCAATACTTTCAGAGGGGACTGTATATATATATTAGTAACAATTAGTAAGCAGAAGGCTGCCATGCGATGGACTGGCATCCCATCTACGGTGTATTCCTACTTATGTATTTCCAGTTTGTTGATTGTAGAGAAATGTTATGTTCCAAGACGACATTTGTTCAAAGTTACTGTTCACAATATGGTTTAAAGTATCTGGTCAATAAGATTCACCGTCGTGAATTTTCATACTCACTTGTCATGAAACCTGACTGTCTGCATTGACACAGGTGATATTATTAAATGTTCCATTTCAACAATAAGTGTGCTGACTGGTTCACCACTTTTTTTTTATTATCAGATTGCTGATCTTGACTGTAAGCCCTCTAGAATTCATTAAACATGAAGCATGGTCCTGGCCTTTGATCCTTCCTCTGCTCAGAACTAGAGATGGCACGATACCATTTTTTCGTTTCTGATACCGATACTGACACTTTGACTATCAGCCAATATCGATATCCATCCCAGAATTTTTTTAAAACTACTAAGCTATACAATTATTTTTAAACTGAAGCACTTTAAAATACAGGAAAAATGCATAGCTAAAAACATGACTTGCAAAACCGCAGCTTTCACACAAAATCACTTACCCTGCGAATATAATAAATATTATAGAGCATCCAAATCCAATTCCAATCTTTTCCATTTATTACTGGATTGTACCAAATAATTTTTTTTCTGATGTCCGATCTACCTTTTTCTTTTACTGGCATAGGCCCGATACTGATCCTGGGTAACAGAATCACGTCATCTCTACTCAGAACATTTACTTCTTACCCCCACATAGACTACATACTAACAGAAACATCTAGACATCTGGCTTGGTGGGTTATTTCAATACAAACCTTTTACTAACTCTTTATTTGAATACTCTACAGATGTTCATCAACAGATGCTCATTCACAAGTTGATAGTCTATAGATTATCTACTAAATATCAACAAACTTAGGGTAAAAGTATAGGGTAAAAATCTCTTCCTCCCCCATGACAGACTAGATGGCTCTATATACTACTGAACAACCCAAATGTAATCCTAATATGCCTATCCTGCTCCACATCACCACTCATGCGTGGCATTTCTACAAACCTGTTGGTATTTCTTTGTGTATAATGCGTTCAGCCGTAGAACTAATTCAGATGTATCTGTTTATCTTTGCAGTGTTGGGCATGGCTCTATCTCTATATCCTTACACTTGTAGAGTGTTTTAAATGTTGCTTCATACTTTTGGACTTATTTACTCAGGGGTTGAGTGATGGGTGTAGATGTATTTGGCTCATTTATACATGCTACTGGCAATGGATTTTGGCCTGGTGCTCTAGATACTTGCCTGCTCACATTTCTTTGTTCCTTTTTGTCCCTCTGAGTGTGTGATAACCTTGGACTTTAACCACTGCACTCCCACACTTGCACTTCATCTGGCAAACATTTGTTTTCCCTGAACACCCAGTGCCACGTTTTTATGGTGCTATGTAGCATTTGCATTTCCATTCATTTACATTCAAGATTTACAAGATTTGTAGCACAATTACATATAATTGCTACAAGGTTCTGTATATGCCTTTGTTGAATGATTAGGTGCTATCTTTATGGATAGGAACTATATTACAAATTCTGTTTCATGGTTACAAGAGCTGGAATTAAAAACCACATATCTGAGTTCTGAACTGTATTAGTTTGTTGTTTACTGTAATCATTAAAATGAAGAATTCTTCAGAAGAAGATGGGTTTTCCTGTAAAGAATGGACCCTCTCACGGTTCCTGTCATAAAATTCTATCTTAAGGAATTGCGTCTAGCCATTATCACATTTGGCTTGCTAATTAGGCATCTAGATCCAGACACAAAGTTTTATTTTGGCAGTGGAAATTGTTGTAAAATAAAATAGAAATAAAATTGAATTGAATTTAATTGGGTTTGGAGCATTACTCACATGGTAGTAGTAATGAGCATTGCCATTCAAGAATTGGAATGTGACACACATTGATTATTTTCTTCTCTGCAGCAACCTATTTGTTTTACTGCATATTTAATAACTTTATGCCCTTTGTCTAAATTATTACAATAAAACAGAATGAAAACTTGTGTATATGGTTTCTAGATTATTTCTAATAGACCCATAAAATGCAGTATTGTTTTTGTTCATCTGTAATTTTTGCGTCCTCTGTGCTTGTTTTTGTGCCCCAGGCTGTGAGAGTGGCTACTGGGGACCTCATTGCAGTAACCGTTGTCAGTGTCAGAACGGAGCCCTGTGTAACCCCATCACTGGGGCTTGTGTCTGCACGGACGGCTACCAGGGCTGGCGATGTGAGGACCCCTGTGAGCCTGGCTACTATGGCAAGGGTTGCCAGCTGCAGTGCCAATGTCTTAACGGAGCCACCTGTCACCACGAGACAGGTGAATGCATCTGTGCCCCTGGGTATATGGGTGCTGTGTAAGTAGCTTATCACACATACCAAATGCATAGATATGGTCTCCTGTAGTGTTGCATAACACCATTACCAGTGCTAGCACTTTCTGATGCATTGTGCAGTTAAGATTCTTTTATTTTAGTTAAATGTAATTACTGTTGGATTTTCATGTTGCTTGCTGCAACCCAATGCAGTGGCACTGAGCTAGTCTGAGTGAGTTTTTGTTCTTGTGCTATGGCAGCTGCGGTGTGCGCTGTCCCTCCGGCAGTCATGGGACCCAGTGTGAGCAGCGCTGCCCCTGCCAGAATGGTGGAACCTGCCACCACATCACTGGAGAGTGCTCATGTCCAGCTGGTTGGACCGTAAGGCTCACTGCATACAGCCGGTGAAAGACTAAATGTAGGAAATTGACAAGGGAGATGAATGAAAGAATGACAGAGAGAGGAGGGGAACAGGGATCAGGGGACAGATGATGAGGTGAAAGGTTGAGTGAGAGTGAAGGAAAGGGGAACGAAGGATGACTGATGGAGGAATGGATGACATGAGATGGAATGAAACTGAGAGAGTCATGGAGAAAGGGTAATTGGGGGCTAAACTAGGGGTTAAATGAATATAGAGTTTTTGAGACAGGGGAGTAGTGGGGTAGAGACAGAGTGGCAGGGATACTGCATATGGGGAAATTTAAGAGTAAAAGAACTGCATGCTATCTGCAAAGAACCTCAAATCAGTTGATGCTCATTATTAGTATTAAAAATGAAACGTGCAAAGTCTCATTAATACTCATTATGTGTCATCTTTTTGTTAAATCCCTGAGGTTTTTAGTGATAACCTTGATTCGATTTGTGTAAATTGGTGTCTTTTATTCTCCAACACTCACACACATTCTTTCTTTATTACACCACAGGGGTCTGTGTGTGCCCAGCCCTGCCCATTAGGCAAATTTGGCATCAACTGCAGTAAGGACTGCTCGTGCCGTAATGGGGGACTGTGTGACCACATCACTGGACAATGCCAATGTATGGCAGGTTACACTGGCCGCAGGTACACAAGAGGGTTTAAAACATGAAATTACCACTCCATCAGTACAGTGATAAATGGTGACCTTATTTCTGCTATTCATGGCTTTTGTAAGTGTGCAAAATTTCACTTTATCTAAACTCCTTTGTCCTCTAAATGACACTTGAACATGACCCTTTTATTGTGGCCAAGCCATAAGTTCCATTATGTTGCTTTTCACATTAAGGTTAAGAATTATTTACTGTCTTGTCTTCTTGCTTTTGAAAATAAACAAAAGAAATGGTACTTTTTTGTGACTTATTCTTGTATGTTTATCTGGTCTACCTTTGTGTTCATCTTAATCTGATCCTCCTGCGTCCATCAACCTCACTTCTGGCTCTGCTCTGGTTGTTTCTAGCCATTAATTACTAGTAATGGAGTTGTATTAGGAGTCAACTGAAATGGCCGTGTCTCTTTATTAATCTGAGTTGTCCTGAGGGTTTATTAGCTTGCTAAGGTGATTGTCTGTAGGATAAAATGCTTCTAGGACAAGTCCTTCTTTTTCTCTAATATTTTGCAAAATTGCTCCCATTCATTTGCTCTGTGACAGGTGAATTAACCCAGCAGGAATGATCTGAGATTGTGTTAGGACACCCCCTTCCCTCCCACACCCCTCTGCAATAACACCCATCTCTCTCAGTACAGCCGCTGCTGCTGTAATTTAAATGCGAAACATAACTAGTCCATTTTATAATTTAATTGAGCTATTTATCTGTCTCCTAATGGCTTCATTGGACACTTGAGATTGATGGTCTGCCAAGATTGTATATTTAACTTCTTGAAAAAGTCTTCTCTCCTTAAGTCACTTTGCTATTCCACGCAGAGAACGGGCCATGGTTTTAATTATATTCACTGTAGGTAATGACAGTGGCCTCACCTTGCTCTGCTCCAGAGGAGAAGATGAGCACAAGTAGTGCCAAAACATTGCAGAGCCCTGACTTATGACCTTTAGATTTGCCTGACCCTAAATATGACAATCTTAGACTATGTTTTCCTAATGGGTTCCTAGTGAGAGACTGGCAGGACACTGAAAATTAAGTGTGTGGTGAGCACTTCCACTCATAATAAAGTATGTCTAATATGCCAGGTGCCAGGAGGAATGCCCTGTCGGTACATATGGCCAGCAGTGTGCCCTCCATTGCGACTGTCAGAATGGGGCCAAGTGTTACCACATCAACGGCGCCTGTCTATGTGACACAGGCTTTAAAGGACCTCATTGCCAGGAGAGATTCTGCCCCCCAGGGTTGTACGGGCTTATATGTGACAAATACTGCCCCTGTAATACTACGAATACTTTGAGGTAAGCACACAGAGGTATAACAATACTGAACAAACTCACTCTGAAGTTCACAACCAACACTTAGACTAGACATCATATGCATTCTCATCTCTTGCAGTATATGAATGTATTTGTTGCAGTCATGCAGTACAGCACCTAATTCCACAAATTAGATTCTCTGCCTTGGTGAGCAGAAAAGCTCATTAGGTGAAGCAGGTGGTAATATATTCAGCACTACACAGTTCATTTATGACCAGAGAGAAATGTAATTACCTTTTGACTAAACTAAGAAATTATCTTATTTATTTAATATCAAGTACTATAGAGGAAATACTTTAGGTCTGCCATGAAATTATGTGTCTGTTACCAAGGGCCAGATGCTTATGTTGCGTTAATCAGTTTATTAAAATGACCTGTGAGTTGTTTCCAGGTTTTTCTTGAGGTTTTTTCCATAAAAGTCGTAAACATGTTTTGCAATACAATATAGCGTAAAGGCAAGAGACATGTAAATAAAGGGTTTAGATTGCATGTTCTTTTGAATAGTCCACTTTAGACACTCTACATATCATCTATAGGCTATCTATAGGCTATGAAACAGCCTATCACCTTATTCTCAACAGCCAAATTATGTAAAAAATTTTTATCTATCTTTCAATAAGATGGCATAAAATGTATCAAGGTATCTACTAAACAAAACTGGACCATCCAAATTAAGTGAAAGAAAAATGCTAAATTTGAAAGTTTATGGCTGTTGCTTTTAATAGATAATAAATGCACACTATTTTGAAATAGTGGAAATGCTGGTTTATCATGACAGTCATCTGACAAGTACACGGTTTGTTAACTATGTTTCGAGTGTCCACAGTGAACTGTCTGAAGGGTTACCAAAGTTTATACTAATAGGATAATATACAGTTGAAATAAAGGGAAAATATTGAATAAACTTCTATTAGTAGCCTAAAATACTGAGAATATATTGAGGCTGATAGTCATTAATAGTCCTAGTCATGATAATAATGCTAATTTGCCATGTTTTTAAATTTGTTTTAATTTACCAATTTGGAATCCACTCACATTAGTTGACTGCCAAATCATAAAACAGCATTTTGATACCACAGGAGTATAATAATGGATGGAGGCCAAATGGGGGGAAAAACGATACTCACGGAAACTCACAGTTTTTGTTTACTCAATTAACAAATGCACACACTGTCTATTAAAGACAATATTTAAACACCATACAGAAAGTTTGATGCTAAGTGAGAAGGGAAAGCTGTTGCAGCAGAACAATGGGAATGGTCAGTTAATCTTCAGTAATTACTTTAAGGTTAAGGTTGCAGTGAGTTCTGAGCCTATCCAGGGAACACTGGGTGCAAGGCCGGAATATACCCTGCATGGTGTTCATCACAGGGCACAATGCACATGAATATTCACACACTCATTCACACATAGGGGTGATTTTGCAAAGCCAATTAACCTACCAGAATATTTTATATCATTACTTATCATAATCTCATATATTTGTCATATATTTAAATTATTGCCTTCTAAAGGCATTTAATAGTTATTCATTGTATATTTATATTGCTAAAAAGTCAAATATTATGAATACAACCCAAATTCAACCACATGCTGGAATATAGTATTTTTGCCCAGCGCTTGACAAAATTGCACTTACCTTTTCCTCCTCTGAGAAAAGCCTCTGTTTTCAGCATACTCCACCCTGTGCTCTGTTTCTGTATTAATTCCTTACTATGTATGCAACTGACCTCTACATGTGGTTCTTTGTTCTTGAAATGTTTTTGTTGTGTAAAAAAAGAATTTTTACTAACTGATTCTTACTTCAAAGGGCAATGGCAAACATTATTACTTTAGTACATTACATTTGGATGTAAACACATTATTGTTGTTTTACATGTTGCATACTTTACAGCAGTTTCTATTCTGTTCAGCAATTCTTAAAACATTCTTATTGAATGTAATTCTTATTAAAGAATTGAAGCTTTACGTTGACCAGCAGTACAATAAGCTACTATGGAACTCCTTCTCAGCAAAGACGGCATTCATATCCACACTCTTCACTTTACAACAAGATCTGAGAGTTTAGTGTCTAGATCCATTTACTTCATTCAGCTTTCAAGTTGAATTCTGAACACCTTTCAGCGATAGTGTGCCAATCACTCTTTATAGCACCCCATGCATCCTTTATTAGTTTTAATTTCCTGCCTGTCTTTTATTCTTACTCTGTTGTTATTGGAAGCAGTGTTTGTTGCTTTTCTTTGTACCTATTCACATACTTCTTCTCTCCATCCCTTTCTCTCCCTATCGCTCTCTCTATCTCTCTCTCTTTCTCTCTCTCTCTCCCCTATCCCCCCTCCTCTCTCTCTCTCCCCTCTCTCTCTCAGCTGTCATCCTCTGTCAGGGGAATGCTCCTGTACAGCAGGGTGGACTGGTCTGTACTGCAACGAGATGTGTCCTCCGGGCTACTATGGTGAGGGCTGCAGTTTGAAGTGCCAATGTGCTAATGGAGCAGACTGTCATGGGGTCACTGGGGCCTGCATCTGTGCTCCTGGCTTCACAGTGAGTCCACCATCCATCACTGACCTATTTATACTAAGGAATCCTATGATGTAATACAGGCAAATAGGCTGTGCCCTGAAATCAGCTATTACAAAGGGTCTAAAAGTTACTTTTTTCTTTTTCTTGTGACTGACCGTTTAGTGCAAATGAATTTTTATGTGAAGAAAGTGAGGGGATTGAGGAGGGGTAATCATATTCAGGGCAATGAGATTTGTCCCCTGGGATACTAAGGTACAGCACAGAGAAAAGAGCTGTATTGTTATGGAGATCTGGCACTTGACACATTTCACAAAATGTGTTGTTCAAAGTTATTTTCTTGTCATCTCATTTGAGGCAATAGTGTTCAGCAGTAGAGTTTAGCTCTTAAAAAACATTTTATAGGGTTGTACATGCACATGCACACTAACACACCTGCAGTTTCTTGCAGCCTTCGAGCTCAGCAGGTACTGAAAGCTTAATACTGCCTCATAATAGACGTGCCCTCTTACACAGCAGGCCTGGACTTAATATAAAGACCCTTGCCAAAAAAGAAGAAAAAAGAAGAGTCAGAGATTCCCTCTGACATTAATAAAAAGTGTCTGGCTTATGGAGCATGTTATACAAATCAGAATAATGGATTACACCGGTTCTGGATTTGCCTTCCTCCCCTTAACCACTAAGCAATGAGGGAAAACAGATGAAGATAGAAAGATGAAAAATGAGTGGTCAGATGTGATTAAGAATTATATTAATAAAATCCTGCCCCTGGTTTTATTGTTTTACATAAGTATGTTATTGCCAAGCCTGTTAAGGAGTAACTGCTTTCTCTTGTGATTTAATAGAACAAAAAGAAGAAAGGAAGATGCACAAATAATGACTTGGTGAACTGCTTCCACTGCAGGTATTTTCAGTTACAAAGCGTGGAAGTCTCGCAGTATAGCTGAAGAGCTATACTTTGTGCTGGAGATAAAGACAGAAGCAGTGGCCTGATTAAGACAAACACAGAGCGAGGTGCTCCTGCCAACTCTTACCTTGGCTAGAGCTGTTGAGCTGTCTGGTAGCAGAGTCTGTGGCGGATTGCACCAACTAGAGAAGACATTGCCTGTGTCTTAATTTTCTTCACCTGCTCCAAGTGCTGGATTTAAGAGGCCTTTTGCCAGTTTTATTAAACACAGCTAGAGGAGCTTTGCCCGGAAAACTGAGTTAACTACATTGCAGTGGAATGGGGACACTATGCTCTGTTTCCCAGTTAAATCTTTCATTCAGGCTTATAGGATATCTGTGTCAGAAAAAAATAATGCACATTTAATAGCCACTAGAGCTGTTATGTAGTAATATGTCTCAGCATAGGGGAGAAGCTGTTTCTTGCTGTACAACTGGTACTATAGTGTATGGATGTATGGAATGTAAGGTGATGGTAGCACTTTCGAATCAGTATAATATATGGAAATGTATTTCCCTCACATCTCTCTAAAATACCAGCAGTGTCGAAGTCTCTCTGTCCTTTGTTCTGGTTTGGTCTGAGTCTTGCCTGAGCTCATCATCATATTCAGTTTTCTTTATTCTGGCTCTAAGCCTTATTCTTTTTATCTTCACAACTCCAGATTCATGTTACTGCCACTAAACCTTTGTCCATACTTTACACAAGTTTTTCTTGGTGTGATAACAGCTTGAATTCTCACATTCACACCATTCAAGTGCTTTTCAAGCCAACTCCTGTTGGGTTTCACACACTTTCAGCATATTGTTTGAGGGCCAATAAATAAATTTAGATTCACTGTTTGAAGGATGTTCATTTGTTCATTCCTCATCATTTTTACACTGATTAAGGCCAATATTTATGACCTTGGGAATGTTTTAGATATATTGTATATAGATTTTTAATGTCTCCCCCAAGTTCATCTGCAAGTATTCCTTGTAAGGTGATATAATTAAAGCATCCTATACTGCCGTATAATACATTGTGACAAATAAGTTAAATAATTGTGCCAAAGAAAAGCTACTGTAGGCTCCAAAGGAAAGACAAGCTTTATCCCCAGAGAGAATTCCTTGGTTAGTGCAACCTAGTGCATTCAAATTCCTGTGTCATTAGTGGCTGAAATGATTTTACCACAAGATCACTAACCAGTAAATTGCTGGAAGTCAGGCCAACAAACTTTCCAGCTGCATGCGCTGCTGCACTCACAAACTACTTTCACATCTCCACAATCCCTTCAAGAGAACTGCCAACGTTTGCAGTCTGGAAGTTGTCACTTTTGAGCGGAACAAAGATAACAGCACGTAGATTGATAAAAAATTAATTCGCAGATGTACGCTTTTCATGTGGGCATGTGGAGAGAGAATGGGTGCAGATGGAGTGGGTGCGTGCGTGAGACGATGAGCACGATGAGCAGGGAGAAAAGCATAGCAATGAGAAGTGAGTGCATGAGAGAGATAGTAGAGAAATAGAGACAGAATGTTGGAGAAAAATAGAGTAAGCGAAAGACAGAGAGAGACTCACTACTCTCACAGCTCAGTGAAATAGTTCATTCAGGCTTCCCTCTCAAACATAGTTCCAGATGCTAATGAGCTCCATCCCACTGCTTGCAAGAGGGAGTCAGGAGCCACCCTGCACCCTACTGCTGCACCACTAATTGGAAGGCTAAATCATCATGTCAGCTGTCAATCAGAGGCAGGAATGACACAGCCAGGTACTTGAGATGACCAGCTAAGGGAGATAGGATCCTGCTAAAGCACACAGATTGCACAGGGTCTGGCTCAGATAGAGCCGAGGCTTTGAGAGTTCAGTGCATCTCAGTCACCAGTCACTGGATGGTAATGGATAGATGAGGGGCTGGGCAGTCTCACATGGTCTGCTCATTAAATCTGGGCTCTGGCATAGGGACTGAAGCTTCCTCTACTCCCATGTGCTGTAGATCCAGGTTTTGCAATTCTGCCTCATTTGTACACGTGATTCAACTCATTAGCTAATTACCAAGGCCTTCATGAGTTGAATATGACATACCAGGAGAGGAAAAACCGAGTCATTCCCTCTTTTCTGAGACTTGATGACTAGTCATATTGGCCTTGGTGTGCATTTTACAGAGAGGTTGCTTGCAGACCTTTTGTTGATTAGCAATTTATAATGTGATGTGAAGGTTCACTGAGAGTCTGATGCTAATAAGGTGAAATTTGAGCCTCTGATTAGGAGAGTTATTAAATTAAAACTGTTATTGCTATCCCTGGCAGCTGAAGTACAAGAATTTGGCCATCTGATGATATTTCCTTATTCCTACCTGTGTGTGTGTGTGTGTGTGTGTGTGTGTGTGTGTGTGTGTGTGTGTGTGTGTGTGTGTGTGTGTGTTCTCAGGGAGAAGACTGCTCCCAGACATGTCCTTCTGGATTTTATGGAACTAACTGCTCATCTGCCTGTCACTGCCATAATCAAGCCTCCTGTTCTCCCATTGATGGCTCCTGCATTTGCAAAGAGGGTACCATCTCTATCACACTCTCCGTTTCTAACTCACCTTCTCCTTTTTAGTCTCTCTGATACTCAGATAAATTATGGATATTTACATAAGCCCAAACAAGGTTGCAGCATGAACAGCACACAACAAATCAATGTGTTGTTTTAATCAGAATCATTAGAATTGATTTACCATTGCTCACTTAATCAGTTCTTGCATCACTTTAAGACAGTCATTGATGAATTCTTCTTCTAGATTTGTAAATACTGTGTTATTGACCTGCTCATTGTAATCTGTTTACCACTAGATCATGCAGGATTTAGAATACATGAGAACAGAACTCAAAACACATTAACTTTTTTTTTTTTAAACTTCAGTGCATGCTGTTACAAAAGACTTGAACTTGAATCAAAGGATCCACAAAGCCTGGAGGAAGATGCACAAAATGAACTGAATTAATTACAGAAGAGCAGTGTGTGTGCAGTCGATTACAAAAGTTTGTATACCTTCATGACAAAATGAAGAGGATAATATACTCTATAGCATCAAGACGGTGTGTTATATTTTAGCCATTCATCCTTTAAGCATTAAAAATGGCCAAATAATGAATGTTAAGATATTAATAGGGAAATAAAGGAGAATTTGTTATCAATTAAAAAGCTGGCATTTTACATTCTAAATGGGATACAGATATTGTCTAATAACTTATATTCTGCCCATTGTCTTCAACCTCTTTCATATCTTCTGAACAGCTTTTAGACCTTTTAGTTGTAATATTTGTAATATTTCTCTCTGTGGTGCCCAACTTCCTGTACAATTTTTCTGAGATATCTGTACTAACTCTGCCATATTGCTTGGCAATACTTTGCCCATTCTTCCTGATATATCTTATAATTCTATCTTCTTTAAATCTGGTCTGGAGACTGAGAGATTCATGGCAAAACATAATTTTAGAACATTATTCTGATGATTTTGCCTTGTTACATGTTTTGGATTGTTTTTGTGTTGGAAAGTATATCCACATTTAATTTTTACCACTGTTGTATTTTGTACAACAGTAAAATTTTACTGTTTTAAAATAAATATATTTTCCATTCTTCCATTAAAACAATGGGGGATGCCTCAGCTGTGCATGGCATCTGGCTGAGTGTGCTTGAAGAAGCCACTGGTGCTGCATAAACATGGGTTAAACACCACAAGGACATACAGCAGCAGCAGCACCAGAGTTACAGATCCAGTCCCATCAGGCTGGGAGCAGGCTCATTACAGTCGCCACCTTTAATCTACATCCCATTCATAATTCACCAGTCTGCTAAGAGCGAGTGTTCTCTATGGCCTTCCTTCTCTCTTCTTCTCTCTCTAACTCTTTCTCTCACTGCCTAATGTCTAGCCTGAAGCCATGCAAGTGTTCTGTTCATTGACCTCAGTGCAGTGCAGTTATCAGGAGGCTTAGGTCTTCCAACTCCTCTATCTGATTTGACCTCACTTCCCTTTTATACCTCCCTGAGCGCCACCTATTGATCGCATTTAATTATAGACTGGAGAGGGCTCATTTGAGTTAAAGTTAGAGCCATTATAATGCAGTCTGTAGTGAGTGTTGTGGATTACCAGTATTCTGAACTTACCGCCCCTGGTTAGATACATTAAAGTTGATAGCAAGTGAGTAAATGAGTAAATCATTTAATGGGCTTTCTACCATGCTCTCTCTCTATCTATCTATCTATCTATCTATCTCTCTCTCTCTCTCTCTCTCCTTCTCTCACTTTCTCTGTGTCAGGCTGGCAGGGTGTGGACTGCTCCATCTTGTGCTCCAGTGGAACATGGGGTCTCGGCTGTAACCAGACCTGTATGTGCGTAAACGGGGCTGCCTGTGACCCCATCGATGGCTCTTGCTCCTGCACACCAGGCTGGAGGGGGAAGCACTGCCAGCTGCCTTGCCCTGTGAGTGTGTGGGATTACCAGCTATGCTATTTCCACCTACCTGTGGCTACACACAGTATATTTGTCCTTACATTGCACAGAGTTTTGGCTGATATGGATTGTGTGTGTGTGTGTGTACGCTTCAGGATGGCACCTACGGGCTGGAGTGTCGGGAGCACTGTGACTGTAATCATGCCAACGGATGTGATCCCATCAGTGGCTACTGCCTCTGTTTGGCAGGATGGACTGGTGAGTAACAGTGTGCAACAGTGACACTAACATTACACCAGCAAACATCATGATTAACTGTTACATGACTCCTAAGCTTGGCATTGGAGACAACATACACCGTAACTAATGACACAGAAAACATAGCCAGAATTAAACTTGCCTGTGATTAGCAATAGATGCGACAGAATCATTTTCATTCCTCTTTGTATCCATGAGGTCTGTGAAATCCTTAGAGAAAGTATGGAAAATTAAGCAAATTACTGCTCTCACAATTATGTGAACTTGCATTGGGCGTCAGCTGAACATTATTGTAATAGCCTGTTCTGCTGTTAAAATGCAGAACTCAACATTCATTTTCATTTACTCCAAAGTCTCAAATCTGCCCCCAACCAAATGTCCTGATCATTTTGTCATTTTTAAACACTAAACAAGGTGAATTAAAATGAATTTGATATGCTGCAATGGCATCGTATCAGCCCATAATTCTGCATAGTTAAATATATCATTCAGATATTTTTTTTTTTTTTTTGCTATAAAGCCATCATTCCTACAAAGGATTCCATTTCCAGATCATTCACTGCTTCCTATATCAAAGCCACCCAGATAGCAAAAGAATGATGGCCTAGTGTTGGGCCATGCTTACTTTCATCAGGCCCACATGCCACCATGGAATGATGGTAATGAACTCGTCTGAGTCTGGCTGTCAGAATACAGCCAGAACTCCACTTTGCTAAGCTCATATCTGAGACAAGATATGGACCCAAATTTACATTGGGTCACTTTTATCCCAAAATTCAAAAAAAAAAAAAAAAAAAAGACACAATATGGTTGGTTGAATTTTGTCCATTTTTTGGCCCATATTACCACTACCATTACTATAACTGTGCCTTATGCAGCCTGTGATAATCTGTATTGGACAATGTACATACTACAATTATTCTCGGTTAATCAGAAGAACTTACACTTTTGTATCAACAGACCCCCAGTAAATGGCAAAATTGGGTTATTGAGATAACCCAGTTTAGCCATTTTTGAACAATGGAGCATTTATAATGAGAGTTTAAACCATGCCATCTAATTACCCTGTACTCTCTCAGGGAGAGTTTTCAAGCCATATGGTCATATGAGCAGGCTAAACTGGGGCTGTGTGTCCATTTTAGCCGAGTTAGAGAGTGGAACAGGTTCAGCCTTTGTGTTCAGCAGGAGACAGAAGGGTTGGGCAGGGTCTCTATATCTCACATCACCCAGGCACCTATTCTGGGAAAGGACTCAGCTCTCATTACTGGCGAGAAGGAGCCGGTTGCGCAAAGATCTCACGCTCTGAATCCTGCCCTGGTCTCGGCCATCTGCCCTGCCTAATGGAGTCACCGGGGTGCAAATGGGCCTGTGAGACACATTGAACATCTGAAGAGACATGCACTGCGTGACAGTGATTTATGGAAATACAGAGACACAAAGATCTACAAGAGCATATAGCATGTGAGACAAGAGAATGAAGGCTCAATTTGGTGTTTGCATAAATGATGGTAGAAGAGGATAAAGCAAGAAAATGGGAATTGGAGTGTATGAATGTATTTATGACATAAAGGGTAATAAATGCATTGCAGGCCGTGGTGTGAGAGCAGCATGAAAAAAGATGGAGAAGAGAGATGAGATGGATGTGATTTTCTTAGCAAAGGTGTAAAAGCAAGTGTAGATGTAGAAGGATAGAAGGAGCAATGGAGTAATGATCAAAAGTGTCGATATACTGTAGAGAGTATGTTTATCAAAGAAACGGAGACTGGGAAGAAAGAGATTAAATGCTTACTCCAAAAGAATCTGTGTGTGCACATGTAATATTGAGTAAGATAGAGAAAAAGAAGGTAGACAACGAGAGAGAGAGAGAGAGAGAGAGAGAGAGAGTGCGGTGTGTGGAGAGCTCCAGAACAAGAAGAATGACTGTAACACTGCAAGCTCTGAAAAGCTCCCTGTTGAATAGTTCAGTATGTACAGTATTACACTGTGCACATGTATCTTTTATGAAGATACATGTTGAAGTGTCTTTCTTGGGCCACTGAAAATGTTTTTTTAATAACAAAATAAAATCCCATAATTTTTGAGTGAGAGGTTTTTTTTAAAATATGATGGTTATGGTCACTGCAATGGGAACAGAAACTTGTCTGTTGAGTGAGTTGAACAGAAGCAGGACTCTTGTTTTCTTTTCTCACTCTTGCCTTATTTTCTCGCTCTTGCTTTGCTTTTGTTGTGCACATACACACAAAATATCCTTTTTGTTTGAGAGATGAGCTTGCCAACCACACACCAATTCTCTAGCAAGGCAGATCAGATTTTGCTGACGTACTGAAACTGTAAATATTTAGGTATAACTCCACATGCAATACTAATATAGCTACATATAACAACTGATGATAAGAAAGAAAATAACAATACATAAAAGGTCAACCTAAAACACACAGCTTATAGAAAAGGGCATTCATATGGTGGAGTGGAGTATGAGTAAATAGTTTTTTCTTCCTTTTCAGTACATACTAACTTCATAGACATTAAGTATAGTTACATAATTCATAACATTTATTTCTAACATACAAATACAACATATCTGCACATACACACAAAATATCCTTTTTGTCTGAGAGATGCATACAAATTCTGTAGCATGAAGGGAAGAAAGAAAAAAGTGAAGAGTTACCTGACAGCCTCTATTGTTTGCCTCAAGATCATGAAATTGGTGCTTAAAATAGAATATACATGGTATAGTTGAGAATAGAACAACAAATGCATCTGAACTACACAAAAATGCCTGATTAAAACAGCTAAATATCAGTGCAGTTTCTAGTAGTCAGAATGAATTCAATATTTCATCTTAGGCATGTGTATTTTTCCAAATAAATGTGCATTTATTAGAGAAACCTTTCTACATGTGACTTACCTCTAGCAAGGAAGAAAAGAAGGATAGGCTCTCACAGCAGGCTGTTGTAGTCATATTTTAGAGTAATTTTATAGTGTAAATAGTGTAATAAAAACCTCATTTCTAAAGTCTAAAAATGATACATAAATATAAGCACATAAGTAATCATTTTGGGGAAATTCTCATATTTGCATAAGCCTGTTATAAACTATTGGGCTAATTAGCAATGGCCAGTTTGTCAATATGGACCATTCCTTTCTATCATCAAATTTTTGTGTTAATTTATTTTTCATCTTTTAGTCCCTAGTCTTTTGTTTCTACTACATTAAATTGCAGTCAGTCAGAGTGTCTCGTTGGAAAAACACAGGTATTTTAGTGGCTCTGGTAGGGTCATTACGGTGAGGAGGATTGTATTCTGACTGACAACAGTAACATAGTCTAGTTGGTTTTGTGGTGAGATAGTCTGTTATTTTCACAGGTTTTAGTATAGGTCTGAAAGGACTATCTCCACCTTATAAAACCCTACCATTGATATATTCACCCACTCACACACTTGTTTTTCATTCACCGAAGTCCTGTTGGATGTTCTAAAATGACGTGGAAAGCGAGACCAACAATCATAAGTGCTTTATGTATTTTACATGCACTTTAATTATGTGTGTGTGTGTGTGTATGTATGTGGTTGTGGGTGTCATACGACACTCATCATACAGCAGATCAAGTGTGTGAGGTACATTTCTCACCAATTGGCTAGTGTATCAAATATCATTGACTCATTTTCATCCAAGTCCTATCTGTTTATACTTCTTTCTTACTTTCTTTCTTTATTTCTTGTTTTCTCCTCCCTCACTTCACTCTGCAGGTTTTCTGTTTGTCACCATTACGCCCTTGCTGCACTTTTCTATTCTTATCCGTTGCTGACTGTAAAAGGGCTCTTTTTCTGCCCATGCAAACTGGAGCAAAATTGGGCTTGCCCCCTCTTTGAAGTGTCCAGGCCGGGTTTGTCTTAATCGCTTGCCCCGGCAGGCTCCAAGTTTTCATTACCCAACCCCTACCCCCAGCAACCCCCCCACCCCACCCCACAATTACCCAACCCCACCACGACCACCAGAAATCTGTGCAGGTATGGAGGCTGGGTTTGAACACGGGGGCCAGGTCTAATTCAAAGCTGAGTCACTAATGTTGCTTTAATGGCGAGAGAGAAGTCTCTGTCAAAGGAAATTTCAAATGAGGGCTCATGCGAATGAGAGCAGCTGCATTAAAGTGTGCTTGAAGTGTGTGTGTGTGTGTGTGTGTGTGTGTATGCGTGCGCTGAACTGTACCACCAATCTTCACTATATAAAGTCATTGTGTTTTGTTCTTGCCATATTTGAGTTTTACAGTGTACTGACTTCTAAATGGTGATTACTGTATCTAGTGATTATTGGTTATTATTATATGCATATATTTGTATGTATGTATGTATGTATGTATGCATTTTTAAAGTGTATATTGTATGCATTTTTTCTGTTTGTGTTGAAGCGCCAGTATTGCACATGGCACTTCAACACTTCCAATTCAGACAGTCTGACAGGCAGGCAATCTTGTGTGTGTGTGTGTGAGTGTGTGTGTGTTTTTCTTGGTGGACATCTTCCCTACTGCTTTGCACACAAGCCCTAGCATAGCTAAAAGAGAATAGAAGAGGAGGCCAGGCTGCTCGGGGGACTCGGCCCTGTTAATGAACATGCTGCACTGGCAGGAAGGCCTGGTCTGATCAAAAATACATATGGAGCAGAGCACGGTGCTGTGGCCAAGAGATGCCTGAACCCACACACCCAGCACTTTAAAACTGGGACTGATGTCTTCAGAGTGTGCTGCCACTCAGCTCGGCGCAATACACACATGGCCTCCTGGGTGTTAGCTTAGCCTCGCTCTCAGACTCGCATACAGAAGCACACTTATGTGGAGTGTTCACGCAGTGCTGTACACTGCTTGTGTCCTGTGCCATGCGTTAGTTATTTTGGAGAATCTTAGATCTAGCAGTGACTGTTACAGCACTGCTCTTTCACTGCTTCCAAAAAATGCTGCTTAGGTTTTCTCTGCTCGTCCCACACACCTATTGTCTCATATTTGATTCTGCATTTGCGTTTTGTGTATCTTGGTTCTCTGAATGTTCCCTGTCACTTTGCTAATTTTGACATAAAACAATTTATTATAATCTATGTGTTTATGTATGTGTTTTTTAAACAGGTATCCACTGTGACAGTGTCTGCCCTCAGGGCTTCTGGGGGCCAAACTGCTCCATGACCTGCTC
Source organism: Pangasianodon hypophthalmus (assembly GCF_027358585.1). Lineage (NCBI taxonomy): Eukaryota > Metazoa > Chordata > Actinopteri > Siluriformes > Pangasiidae > Pangasianodon > Pangasianodon hypophthalmus. Next base: position 13,756,977 of record NC_069715.1, on the reverse strand, counting down.
ATGCCAGAATGGAGGCTCATGCTCCCCTGAAGATGGCACCTGTGTGTGCGCTCCGGGCTACCGTGGCACATCCTGCAAAAGATGTAAGCATTCCTTTCAATATCTCGCTCCCTAAATTGCTCAAATGACAGAGGGTCATGTTAATAAATGTGGATTCTGTCCCATGTGGAGTTAAGTGGGTGTCCCAGTGACAGTCTGAGGAGAGCAGCACTTAACCCTGGGTTAAAAATGCAGGCCAACCAGCTCTTCATCATGGGCCAGCTTGTAATCACTGCATTCGCACTCCAGGCCCTGCTTCCCGGGGATAGTCTGGGGCAATGGATGGCCTTCATCAAAGCCATCTCTCACAAACCCTCTTCTTACCTCTTCACCAGTGTACTCAAATGATAAGGCTGCTGATTGCTGATCATTTTCCAGTGAACAAAATCTGTAAACAGAAGCCATGTGTTTCTGTATTCACTCACAGAATGGGAAGGAGTGTGTGTGTCTGTGTGTTTAGGCATTAGAGAGTAGAGAAAAAAGGGATGTGATAAATCTTCTTCATCTTCTTCTTATATTAACTGTTCTACAGTAATCTTAATTACAAGGGGTCCGCCACCTGCAGAAGGCGAGGTCAGCCAGCCCATACTGCTTTCTCTCACTGCTCAGCACTACAGTAATTAAAGAAACCCAAGTTCATAATGAAGAATAATGAGTGAGGAGTACCACTTTGGGAAAAGCTTGATTGACATGCAGCAGCTGGAGAATGGGGAAAGAACCACTAATTCACACCAACCACCTCGTTCTTTGGTCCGTTTCTATTTATTGCAGAGTTATCATCATATCATAAACTACCGTATATCTAGCGTTCTTGAACTTAGTTTATTGGAACTACTTTGTATGTGCTTTGACAAGCTCCTGCATGGACCTCAATGCAGATGAAACTGATAAATATTAATGGCACAAAGGTTTTCTACCATGCTATGTCTCTTCATGCACTAAAATAATGCTCTGAGCTTTTTATCTACCTCTCTTTTCTTTTGCTACTCTTTTCTCTTCTTTCCCCTGGTCTGCTTCTTTCCCCTGGTCTCTCCTTCATTTCCATGCCAGTCTGTTCTCCTGGGTTCTATGGGCATCGCTGCAGTCAGACATGCCCCCAGTGTGTGCACAGCACTGGCCCATGCCATCATGTTACAGGCCAATGTGAATGCCTTTCTGGATTTTTTAGCCCACTGTGCAATGAAGGCAAGTAGCTCTTCTTTCCTTCTTCTCATTTTACCACTGCTTCACTTTCTCTCTCTAGAGTAATGTATCTTGCATGTATCTTGTGTTTAATCTGCCTCTGATCTAGCTGATGCAATGACTGTTCATACACATCCAGTTTATTACAAAGGATGATGACAGCTTTTGATACATAACTTTAATGAAGCGACATTGTGTTAAAGCTCAAATCACCTGCAGTGGGGCAGATTATGTGAAAAATTATAACAACATTAGGGTGATACAGTTAATGATCATCTTGCACTATGCCATCCCCAGACTGGTACAGTATGGCACTCAGTGGGGAGTGGGGTACGGTACTCATTTGTGGCACAGCGAGCTGACTCCGCTTATCCATCGCACTGCAGATAATTGGCATTATCACTGACACTGACAAATAACCTTCAGAGGAAATCTGAATATTGCTGAGGCCATTCTTTCTGACTGAGACAAACAGTGAAGCATCAGATCAATGCCGTGGTTATCCTGTTCAATGCTCTTGAACAAGGGAGAGAAAAGAAGACAAGCAAGGTTGGTGCAATATACAGTAGCCTTTTCACATTTAGTTTTAATTGAGTCAGAAAAGCCATAAAAGTTTAGCGATTTTTTTTCTTTGCTTGAGCACACATAATTGAACACATGGGCTTGATAATTAGATTACAGAAGGTTAGATGAGAACCACAACTGAAACCTTCTCTGTTAGGGCACTAATACATTTTCTTTATCTCTCTCAGTCTGTAGCTCTAACTTGGTAGCTTCGTTTCCTTTTTAAGCTCTCTGGGTTCATTCTCTTCCACTCAGGATGTTTGTGCACTTATGCATTGCTAATAAGTGGTGACAAAGGATTATTTCCAAATGATTAGTCAGCCAGTGTTGTCAAGTTACTCAGTATGGCCACTGCAATCTTGTTATCAGCTGAGACACCAGTCCATCAGATGATGTGAGACTAGGTCTGAATAGTCTGGCCAAAGACTGGACAAAAGAAATTATCTGCCAGAATAAAGCTACAAAGGGGAATAACCAGACTACTAACCTGGAGCATTAACTAAACATATTCATGGCCACACATAGCTCAATTGGCATGGCTGTGCTGTGTATACAGTCAACAATGAAATCTTGTCACTCGTTGTGAAAGGCAGGGCTATTTTTCACTATTAAAGCCCTGTCAATTATTCAGCATCACACTCTTAGTGAATATAAATCAAATGAAATTGAAGTACTTAGGCATTGTAACATTATATGCCTTTTGTTAAGGGGGAGGGGAAATATAATCTTTAGCTTTTTTGATCTGTCAACTACTTGGCAATGATAAAATATTTCACAAGTTATTAATAAATCATTCCCCCTTTCAGCATTTGAAGTCTATGTTTTTTTATAGTGCATTAGGAAAGCCTTTGTAAATTTTATTTCATTAAACTATCTTCCTGGTAGGATACTAGGCCACTGGTGAGCCATGCCAAACTTTATATTCACCTTAGAGCTTACTTAACAAGTTAGCTGCCTTGTCAACTAGCCAAAGATTTCATAGAGCTTATAGGTTTCAGGCTAATGATTGGGGATTTTCTCCATTAATTCAGCTTGGAACACTGTGCTCAAGGACAGAAAAAATGGCACTCACTACAGGTTGTGTCACAGGTTGGTGAGAGCTGGTCTAATATAAAGTGTGGAATTATTACATGGTCTTCTTTCAATCCAAATTAATTAATTTACCATGCCTAGCTACATCAGTTGAACAGTGCAGAAGGACTTACAGTTCAAATAACTAAAATGAGAATTTGGTGATGCCTTTATATAACCATCACTGACATTTAGTGGATTTTTGAAATAACTAAATTTGGGGAGAAAGACCACAGATAAAGCTACACATTTTTCTTAGCTAACTTGCTTTCACAGCACTGTTGAATTCTTGAACTGATTGGTCAGGAGGTCTCACAGTAGTGCCAGTTGCATAGTAAATTATTATTATTTTTTTTTATTAACGCACACAATACATTGTTGTTTCTATAATAGCAACTTAAACAGGAACTTTTATGGTGGATGCTCCACATAAATGGATTTATAAAAGTGTGCAGATGTTGAAATAGTAAATTTTTCTGTAAGAAGACCATTTGTTTAACATGTACAGAAGGAGTCGCTGGTGTCAGTGCTTTGTAAGAGTTATGGGAGAGTCTTCAGAAGAGAGGACTTTGTGCTCTCTAGTTGCTCTGTAACATGACACGCTATGTTTATTTACTTCAAGAGAGCGAAAAAGAGAGGCTGGTGAGGGAATAACTATTTATAACTATTTTCTGGGGATAACCAGAACTAACTTGTTTCATGGACATTCATTAACTTTTTTCATTAAATTAAATATAATTAAATTAAATATAAGTGTAAATTGATAAAATGGGTCATTCTTTAATTAATAAAATGCTATAACTTCACATCTGGCCACTTCAAACCACCTTTGATTATTTCCCTAGATAAATAATCTCATTTCATTTAATGTACCCATTCATGAACCAAAATGGAGGATGTTTTGTGTAGTTTTTTATTTGTAAACAACAGAGTATGCCATGTTGAGCTTTAAAAAATATTTTGTCATCTGTTTCATTAATTACTCAGCTTTTCACCCCCAGTAAAATAGTCCATCACATGAGTGATGGAAGACCTTTAAAATTTGTTAAAACTGTAAGACTCTCAACACTTTTCCAAAAAATTTGGTAAAATGGCTGAACACACTTTTACTTTTCTCATTTTATTGTTATTGTTGTCTTTGTAAATTTGGTAAACTTGTCAAACTGATACATTGATCATTAATGTAAAGCATCAAAAATACTCCTCCTTTGAATTTCATTTTAATGTTGAACACCCCTGACCGCACAATTTTTACATCACACCTACAAAGTGCATGATGTTCCTCTAGTTTTGACTTCTCTATGCAGTAAAACTGAACAGTCCTTTCAGCAGGAAATTTTGTTGTTATCTGGGCTGTTTAGCTGCTGTTTGCTAAATAGCATCCATTGTTGGAGTTTTAGTCCACGAAATAAGCATTAATCAACATTCAGAATTGGTCAGTTATGCTGAGTGGAGCTAAATAGGTTTCTGATCCCAGTGTTTCTGTGAACTTTTGTGGCATGCTTTAAGCGTTTAAAAAAAAAAAGTGAGATTTGTATATTTATGGCTATGAGACCACAACAAAGGCAAAAAACCTTAGTCTCACAGGTAAACTCCGAGACTTTACAGGTATGCTATAGTACACCATTCTATTATAAGATATATTTATATTTGTATTAATATTCTGCAAGTGAGAAAACTGGTATGATTTGCTCCACACTGTGATTTCTATTCTTTGACAGTTGTTTGAATGAAGGGTGCTACTGCCCTCTTCCACTATGTAAAGGGAGTAAATATTGATTGTGTGGTAAGAATACTACAGAAATACATATTTGATTTAAGTTTTGTTTTGGTCAGTGAAGCATATTTCCAACTCAAACTAACAAACTACTTCCCTTTCCACAGCAGCCACCAGAGACTTCTAAATGAAATATACAATTCCACATAATAATTAACCAGTCTTTTCATGAATAAAGGAAAGGCAATGAGCATATATAGAATTCACTTTCATGGCTTTCAGAGCTGTCTCATGAATAAATGTTTAATATGTTAAAGCAGAAAAAGGATAGACTCTGGGAAAGAGGCCTAGAAAAAAACTGGGTTAATTTGTCTAGATCATAATTACTGGAAGAGAGGTAGGGCACAGGAGAACTGTAGTTCAGTCAGTGTTGGTGTCTTCGGCTCTGCAGTACTGTGTCCATGAGAGCTCTAATGAAGCTCTGACAGGCAGGAGGATGATGCCGAGAAGAAGAGACTATACCCCTGAAACAAGAAGGAGTGAGTCCCTCTGGCTAATAAGGGTCTGCTTTGAGGGAGTTGAAAGAAGCTTTTTCTTAAGGAAGGCGGTCCGTGGAGATATGATTATTAAAATAAGCCACTGTCACAAAGATTTCATTTTAACTTTTCTTTAAAGGAGACACCTTATCTGATTCCTCTGTGCCATCCCATATTTCCTACACAGCACAGGCGTCTGTTTACCACCTAGCGCTTTCTCTCCTTGTCTTTGGTAAGGGGTAAAGATTGTGCTGTATGTACCTGATTAAACTCCCCTGTCCTCCTCCCTCAAAAGAAACGAGAGAGGGGTAGTAAAGACCTGATAGAACTTTAATCTGAAATGAAATCTCTAAATGAGTCAAATGTCAGAAGGCAGCTGAAATATTCATTTTATTAAAAATGTACACAAGTTCTAATTTTAATTCCATGGCACATCAGTCCTCTTTGTTCTTGTGCACAGTGAATAGGCACAGATGGATAAATGGGGAGTCTGATAGATGTGCATGGTCTGCTCAAACAGGCTGTGAATCCATATCCCTCACTCCTTCATTCTCTAACATCAAATGCCCTGACTCTCAGAAATTTCACCTGGATTAGTGTAGCACATGAAGAGTTAAATGTAGTTGTGCTGATAGATTTGAATAGTTTAAGCTTCTATCACTGCAGTGAAATCTTCCACCCTGCAAAGTTTATTTAAAACTATGGCTTCATAGTTCACATGCAAGGAGCTAATATTCAGATAGACAGTATCTTGTGTGTTAAATTAATTTTGGTTGCCCTCCAAAAACTGGGTTGTACACTTCAGGTTTAATGATTATGCTTTTTACAAGGAGAAGAAGCTAAGGGATTTTTAAACTTTTATGCAGGAAAGGAAAATTTTGTAACTGCAATAGGCATATAAAAGTCTGCATATTTCCACTTTACATATATGATCATATATGGTCAACTCAAGAATTATTGAGACCTTTAAAATGTTAACATACAAAATAAACCATGCACATGTGTGATATTTTGAGCTTAAAAATATAGTTTTATTTTAACACCATTTTTAAAAATTAAGGTACCTTCACGGCATAGTGTTATACTTGAGTGCAGTGTGCTGATTGTGTTTTGTCTGTGGCAGTGTGTCCCAGTGGCAGGTATGGGAAAGCTTGTGCTGAAGTGTGTCTCTGCATGAACAACGGCACATGCAACCCTATTGACGGCTCCTGCCAGTGCCTCCCCGGCTGGATTGGAGATGACTGTTCACAGGGTATGAATCAATTAACCCCTCTGAATTTCCTCTCTGTCATTCTGTCAACTCTCTGCTTTTTTCTTCTCTTCCCCTTCCTCCACCTCTGTCTGTCTCACTTCCTTTCTTTTTCATTCTCATGTGATTATTATAGTTATACAAACTTTTATACATGCACCTGCCCACACTTTCTACATGTTTATATACTATGTGTGGCATAGAATACTTGACATTGTATGAGGATTGTGGGAGTGTGAATTTGTAAATGTGTGTTTAAGAAACCCAACTGTGATGGTGTGTCTGGCATCTGCAGCATGTCCTATAGGGCAGTGGGGTCCTGACTGCCTCAACTCATGCAACTGTCACAACGGCGCCCAGTGTAGTGCCTATGATGGGGAGTGCAGGTGCAGCCCTGGCTGGACGGGCCTTTACTGCACACAGGGTGAGCCTCATTTTCTCTCTCTCTCTCTCTCTCTCTCTCTCTCCCTCTCTCTCTCTCTCTCACACACACACACACACACACACACACACAGGCACACGCGCACACACACACACTCAAACATTATGCATTGGTCACAGTCAAACAGTGGCACCTGCTGGCATTGCAGTAAAAGCACAAGTTGTTACAAAGAAAAAAGGAAACAATTGTGGATTATCTTATAAATATCTTATAATGACTGGAATGATCTTAAGATATAAATGGATTTTTCATATGAAGCACAGATCTTATTAAGATCTCATCTTTCTCATTTGGCAATAAATGGTGTTATACAGTAAAATAGCATTCACATGGTGCAAACAAATATCCTAACCACAGCATTTTCTGTCACCTCGTGGTCTCAATTAATTATTGATATAATATTGAGTAATTTTTGTTTGTTCCCAGTTGTTCCTCATTCATTTTTCATATGAGCAGTGGTGCGTGCTTCGTTTTACTTGAAGGATGATGAAATCCGTTTGTCTTTTGCTGCAATGTTTTTCTCCAATGGGCTCATTAGCTTAGTGTCCTTGTGTGGACTTTGTGTATACAGACAAGTGCCAAATTAAAGGAAAAACTGGTGGCTCTGTTGTTCTTTGGAAAGCATTTTGCTAGCATGTTGGTCCTCTTGTCCCATTAGACAAAAGGATCACTGACTGAGTGATCACTTTTATCATATGATGAAACTTCTCTATCGTGATTGGAGTGGTCTCTTCCAGGATGATAATGTACCCATCCACAGGGTACTAGGGCTTGCTGAATTGTTTGATGAGTATAAAAATGGTGTAAGTCATCTGCTATCACCTTCACAATCACAGATCTCAACCCAACTGAACACCCAGAGAGTTTGAACTGATGTATTAGACAGCACCCTCCATCTTTAAGAAGAATGGTTTTCATACCTCCAGTACATTTCCCTAAGAGTTGTAGAATTAATGCCAAAGTGCACTGAAGCTGTTCTGAGGCTCACGGTGACCCAGTACCTTACTCTATCTTTCACTTGTTCAGGCTGCCCATCGGGCTTCTATGGGCATGACTGCGCTGAGGTGTGTCGCTGTCAGAACGGAGCAGATTGTGAGCACATCACAGGCCAGTGTACCTGTCGCACAGGCTTCATTGGTAGCAGCTGCGAGCAAAGTGAGTGCTATTCTCTATTTGTGTCTGTGTTAGGGAATTTACTGAGTTGCATAATTCTGTTGTGGTGTTGGGTAAGAGTGAGTGAGCGATCCATAACTGCAGTGCTCAAGCTCTGCATATTAGCTCTATGTGTTACTCTGTCTACAGAGTGTCCTCCTGGGACTTTCGGCTATGGTTGTCAGCAACTGTGTGAGTGCATGAACAATGCCACCTGTGACTATGTGACTGGAACCTGTTACTGCAGTCCTGGATACAAAGGAATTCGCTGTGACCAGGGTAAACAAAATGCTTCCTCATACATACACACGTGGTGCTGTTAGGTTGTTATTTAAACTTTATGTCTCATATGCACATATAATTTTGTCACATTCATTAGTTTTGAATAATACCCTAAGTGGCACTAAATATTTGGGCTGTGTACTACAATATGAAATCGATATCACAATAAATGTTGTCACAGTGCAAAATCTGAGATTATTGTGACTATTGTACATCTATAACTCTGACCAATCCCACTGGTACTCATAGTAACAAGCAGTGGATTTGACTTAATTTTGTTTAATTTTTCCTCCTTTTCCTCATTAAATCATTTACTTTTGTACATGTTATTTTGGTATATTGTGTAAATGTGGGAAAATGTGTTTAAGAATGATGTTTTGTACCCCTGTACAAATTATCTCTCTCTGTTTCTCTCTCATCCATGCATTGTTATTTTCTAGCTGCTTCAAATACAGTGGACACATATTAAACACATTCAGTTTGTGTGTGTGTGTGTGTGTATGTGTTAGCGGCTCTGATGATGGAGGAGCTGAACCCCTACACTAAGATCAGTCCAGCCCTGAGCTCCGAGCGCCAGTCAGCTGGTGCCGTCATGGGCATCATCTTCCTACTCCTCATCATCATGGCCATGCTTAGCCTATTTGTGTGGTACAAACAGAGGCAGAGGGAGAAGGGTCAGGACATGCCGAGTGTGTCCTACACACCAGCCCTGCACATCACCAACACTGACTACTCACTCTCTGGTGAGAATGTTGTATTAGTAAAGCATGAAAATCCTCAAGACTTTTACTCTGTCTCCAATGTGGTGGTTGTATCAAGACCTCTCTCTGTCAGTGTGCTGGGTCTCTTGTTCTGTGCAGCACATCTAAGCCTCTGTGTTTGGTGTGAGATTGGATTTTGCCTTTTGCAAGAGATGCATTTTCAGGTCCAGAGACAGGAAAATAATAAACAGTTACTGGTTTATTACTGTTTGGGCTGACCTGTGACCTCTGACCTGTGTATTGCTAATTTGGTTGGACCTAAGCCAGTTTGTTCTTAATTTCACCCAGTTGTTATTTTCTTGGTCAGAAATGAATGCATCTGCACATCTAAGAAGAGTAGTATAACAGGAGGTGTTATGTAAAATTGGCAGCAGTGTATTTTTAACTCATAGGTCTAACATCTGTGTTTTTATCTGTCCACGAAGACACACTCTTAGGACAGATGCAAGGCCTTCTCAAGCACAGACATAAAAGTCCATTTCTAACCAGATTTTTGGATGTACTACTTACATCAACATTCTTTAACTTAAATAGGCTACAAATTTAAAATAAACAACCCAGTTGTAGCTACAAAAAATGGAATATGCCAGCTGATGCTGGATAGAGGCTGAAGAAATGTGTTTGGGGCATATATTTCATAGAACACACATGAATAATATGAAAGAAAATACATTTGAATTGAATTTATTTTGGCCAGGTGGCCAGATATTGATGATAGCCCTAAGATATTGATGAGAAGTCCATCAGTGAAACCTAATCATATGCCTTTATGAAATTATTACTGTGCTGCATTGCACTCACTTTTTTAAAAGAAATAAGAAGTGCTGATTTGATCAGATATCACTGCAGCATGCCTAACCATACCTCTTGATGATAATGCATTCTAAATCAACATCTTAGTGCCACCAGTCACCAGGTTACCACTTATGCAGATTATGAGGAAAATACAAAGAATATATAATCTTGTGATCTGCCATGATCTTGTGTGTTATTTTTGTGCTTGAGTTATGATCACAAAAATAGGGCACTAAAATTGTGTTCTCTTTCTACCAGACACATCTCAGAGCAGCAGTGGCCAGTGTTTCTCCAACCCCAGTTACCACACTGTGGCCCAGTGCAACATTCCCTCCTCCAACACTAACAATCTGGATGGCACTCTAACTCTGAAGGCAAACACCTCCATGCGCGCACACACACACACACACACACACGCACACACACACACACACAAAATCCAATTACCCACACATGACCTTTTTCACATAACTACAAAAACAAGCCTTGAACGTAATTAACACGTTTTTAACCTTAACCTATTTTGTTTCACACAGAAAGGGGATAGGAGCAACTCAGAATGGAGAGCATACTGCAATCTGAATGACCTTGGTCAGTGTCTATGCTCTTTATCTCTCTTTTTATCTCCTGCTGCAATTACTACAAGAGAGTTTGACACATGCAGACATGCTCATATTATTTTCAAAACAAATTACACGTAACCACTTTCTACCTACAACTCCCTCCCCAACACAGTCATGTTGAAAAATGAAGTGACTTTTCCATATCTACATACACTAGCTACTCTCCAGGCGCTGTAGAAATAGCAGGGGCCCATCATCCTGCTGAGTAGTGACTGCTGATTGCAAATGTTTTGTACTAGGGGAAGCTTCCAGCCCTAGCATGTGGTCTTTCCCTGCTGTGGCTTTAATAGGACTTCACTGTTGGTACTCTCTCACATACACAGACAAAAAGTCCTACTCAGCCTACATTACCCAGGGTCACCATGAGCAAGGGAGGAGGAAACACACTAGTTCTGTGGCTTCTCAACCTGATATGTCTGAGTGCGGGACAGATGATAAGCCTGCAGCAGTATGTAAGAGGCAGGAGGCAGAGGATTTAGTCTCTGGTTTGGGTTTTCCATCAGTTTCCATAGAGGAAGTAAGATTACACAACCTGCAATCACAAACTTGGACAGTGAGACATTGAGTTTTCCTACTTCACTGAAACATGACATCATTTTCTGTCTGGTGGTTTTATGACTTGTTAAAAGGAGATAACAGTATTTAAGTTGAACTATAAAATTATAAATTATAAAATAATTAATTGAGCTTACTCTGAAATTTGTTTAGTTTTCTAAATGAAATCCTATTGCCATTAACCTTGCTTAATTTTCCAGTATTTACCAATGGAAAATTATGTCCATTTTCAGTCTAGAGTTTTATTTCTTCTTGTGTATAGAAACTATGTGGCCACCAAAACTGTAAACAGAGCTGAATAAAGGATAAACACAGGGCACTTTAGAACTTGCTGATACCTGATAACCAATTTGCAATCTGGTAGCTGGAAATACTCACACAGCTTTTATCAGTTGCTTCCTGCTTATGTTAAGTGCACTTAAGTTTACATTCTTAACATCACCTTGACCATTTTGTAACATTCCTACCTGGGTGGTCACTGAAGTTACTCACGTTTCCTGGTTAAATTGTTTTGAGCAAGGATATCGAGAGAATTGTAAATCATACAGCTTTCTTCTTCTGAAGTCAGGACTGCAGTGTGATGTCCTCTGCTACGTGATCCTTACCATTTGTTCCATACATTTGGTAAACACAGTCTTGCTGGACAAAATGTAGCCCCATAGAAGAAATACACTAGCTGTGAGAAAGCTGTGAATAAGGAACATTTGCATGCAGAGTGAAAGATCAAGCTTATCAATAACAGCAACAATCTTACTGTGTGTTTGCCTCAGCGTTTGTTCCACAGATACAGTAAATTACATAAGATTGAATCAAGCTTTCTAGCTTAAAACATGTTTGTTGGGTATAAAATTTAATTTGTGTATTACTATTTACAACATTATCATTTCTAAGCATGCACATTTCTGTTTGTGTGTGCTTTTGAATTAGGTGTGTCACGAGAGGATACACTGATACTGCAAGACAACAAAACCACTCAAGTTGCTAAAGGTAATAACCCCAGGATGCACTTTTTCAGAGGTACTGGCATGGGCAAACATGATTGTATAAAATAAACATTGCACAATAAATATTTACTTTTTTCACTAAAACAAACAAAATGATTCTCATTAATAATTTTTAAAATAATAGTATTTTGTATGTAGAAAATTATTGGCACCTTTAATGAACATTTACGATAAATGCAAACAAATGTTTATCTTGTGAAAAAAATACGTATTAAAAATATTTGTCTTTTGAGAAACATTTTTGTAACCTTTAACCCATTATGAGATTGCACAAATGTAAAATGCCCTTGTTACCCATCACTAAGCTCTTTCAACAAAAAGAGACAGGTGCTTTTTGAACTTTACAAGTCAGATAATAGATATAGAATAATGCTTAAATGCAGTTAAAAATACCATTATGTACAATCAAGATCATCATAAAAAAGCTTCAGAAGTCTGGAACCAGTTGAAAATGTTCCCCGGATACACATGAACCCCTGGACCCCCTGCCTGGGGCAGGGAGAATCACCTCGGTACATTGTTTTTCTCGTGCGAAGCCAATCATAGGTTACTACCGCACTCACGCCACAGGATGGGGTGACGTTAACCTTGTAGAACCTGGAGAAATTGCATGGTCGCAGACTTCCTGGAGCTGATTGCATCTAATGCTGCATTCACTAAAGGTTCTAACTCGTAATTTCCAATCTCCGACTAGGAAAAGCCAAACAAAACACCGCCTTAACTCCTAATTCCTACTCAGGAACATGGGACGGTCACCTCAACCCCAAATTCACCATGATATTACTGTTCGTGCTACCACACAGACTCCTTAAAGGTGGCTGTGGATGTTCTGCCATGGAAGGCTACAGACTACAATTGCTAAGAACAGTTTACACTCAAGTCTCCATCACTGAACAGTTAATAACTTCAGTTATTATAACTTTGATATAATAGACTTAAAGTTAAAACTCTAATGAAGTTCATACTCAAGCTCCTTTTAACACAAATGTTACTTTTTGATGCTATAGTATACAGTTATAGAAGATCAATAATTTATATAAATTTATAATCACACTATCTAGTGTCACCCGGAAGAGGATGGGTTCCCTTTTGAGTCTGGTTCCTCTCAAGGTTTCTTCCTCTTGTCGTCTCACGGAGTTTTTCCTTGCCACTATCGCCTCTGGCTTGCTCATTAGGGATAAATTTAAAATTTTAATCAAAATTTTATATCCAGTAAAGCTGCTTTGTGACAATGTCCATTGTTAAAAGTGCTATATAAATAAAATTTTATTGAATTGAACTGAGTTCAGCAACTGACATCAAATGTAGGTTTGCCTTCGTGAAACACTGCAAGGTCAGTCAGTTGGTTTACAAAATTGGGCAATATAACCCCAGACCACAAGGTCACTCCAGAGTTAGGTGACCTCCAATGCACGGACCAGCTTATTGGCAAAGTATGCAGTTCTCCTACTCTATTTGCTGAAGCGATCGCTAGCAAAAAGGCAACATATAGAGGCACCCATTTCAATTCGGGATCCTGTATGGACTCATAAGGAGGGGTCTTAATGGAATCCAGCTAACAGATGTGACGCACTGGCCTCCACACACACACCTTTAGTAACATGCTTCTGTCCAGCACTCCCTGAGGAAAGGTTGGTATTTTCGGGCAGTGCACCAGATCCAGTCCTTGAGGTGCACACAATTTGCAGAACAGTTTGCAAGAGGCCTAGAGGCATTTGCATTCAGAAGTATTTCTTGGACTGGTGAGTCACAGTGTTCATTCTGAGAGGCCAAACCCACAGGCACAGGTGACCTAGCTGGGGGTACCAAATTGAAGATAATAGATCTGGTCTGGGAGGAAGCCACCAGGGTGTTCCAACCACTAGCAAAAGTAGCAGTGGACACTAAGGCCTTGCCATCTCTGAGCCACAATTAGGATTCTATGGTCTAGTTGCTGAATTCTGTGTGATGTGGGTAGAATCAGTGATGGAGGCAGAAAAGCATACAGTAGATGGTGAGGCCATTCATGGGCCAGTACATCCTTTCCCAGCAAGTTGTCTGGCTCCATTAAGGAGAACCACGATCAGCAACAAGTTGATTTGGCATTGGTGAAAATGTCCTCCTGTGTTTGGCCAAACTTAGGTGGGTAGGTGCAGACACCACTCTTCCGGACATATGCACTGTCAAGACTGCTTCACCATTTTACAGTACCTTTTACAGTACCAGTTTTTGCTAAGCTGACAATGAGGCCAACAGATGGACAGATGGGCCCACCTGAGGAGCTTTTGTGCAATTGTCACAATATTGTCTGACTGTACTAGCATGTGACAATGTCTCAGAACTGGTAAGAAGAAATTATGGCCAGTTGACCTGTGGTATTTGGGGTCCACTTGCAGGCTGACAGCCCACTTCTGAAAGTCTCTTAATTCCAGCAAGCCCAAAGGAACTACTGCTGCAGTTGCTGTCAGCAATCATAACATCATCTGACAGGAACCGGTACTGCATATATCAGCCTGGCTGAATCTGATTGGCGAGTGCAATAATGAATTACATTCACACCATGAAATACATCTGATAGCCTTTGTATATGGAAACGGAGGGCTTTTAGGAACAAGCACTCTTAGAAACTTAGATAAATTGCCATCCTTCTTCTGAACAAAAAAGTATATTGAAGAACCTTTTATTCTGAACCATGGAGTTTACATCTCTCTATCCCTCTCCCACCTCTGTCCAAGAGGGCACGGACAGAGCAGCATCTTGTTAGGGCCTAATATCAACAAGGCCCTGAGCCCCTGGAATGTTAGAGGCTGACAGTAGAACTGCAACACTATCAAGACTCACTGATCTGATGTAGTCACTTGTTTTTAGCTGTAGTTCATCCCACTGGCAGGTCCTGCCCTTCATACGCTGCAGCACCCTTAATTGGTGGTGAGGCATTGTTCAGAGCCTCATTTTCAGAATCATCACTTTCAGCTGAGCCATGTCTGCTGCTAGATCATTCACCTGCCTAGTGACTTGGATTGCTTTCACTACATCTTGTTATGCTTATCAGTCATTGCTGATCATAGGTGTTTATAACTAACAAATTGTTTAGGCTATGGTGTTTGGGTCAGATTCAACTCTCAATTAGGGCCAAAATCCGCCAGCTGGATGCACCATGATGGCATTGTCACACAGTCAGCACAGGTGAAGTTCAACCCAGACACTGCATCTTCATGTTAGTCAATGCTTAGGAAGCAAGCACATAGCATAGTAAGTATAGCTAATAAAGCTAGCAATGCTAAAGACAGAATCCAACTCTAAAGTAATAAAGTGATAAACTCTAAAATAAACACTTAAGTTCCATAGCATTCTCCAGAAAAATATACACAAGAAATATATGAAAATACACTCAATTTGGCAGAAGAGAAGATGTTAGCTGCATATGGTGTACATGTGGTCTGGTATGTGTAAGGAGAGAAGAAGAAAAGATGGCTTTATAACAGCAGTAATTATAGTGTCATACAGTCCCCTCCGAAAGTATTGGAACAGCAAGGCCAATTCCTTTATTTTTGCTATACACTGAAGACATTTGGGTTTGAGAACAATATGAGATGATAGATCAGAATTTCATATTTCATGATATGTAAATATCATTTCCTGATATTTACATCTAGATGTGTTAAACAATGTAGAACATGGCACCTTTTGTTTGAACCCACCAATTTAGATTGTTTAAACAATTAATAGCTCTGAATGTCTGTTATTGGTTTGAGCCCTGGGTTTCACCTGTGAAGACTACATTTATTGTTAAAAAGGATAAACTAACAAGAAGACCAGAGAGCTATCTATAGGAGAAATACAGGCCATTTTGAAGCTGAGAAAAGAGGGAAAATCGATCAGAGCCATTGCACAAGCATTGGGCATAGCCAATAAAATAATTTGGAATGTCCTGAAAAAGAAAGAAACCACTGGTGTACTAACAACGAGACATCGAACAAGTCTGCCAAGGAAAACAGCAGCAGTTGATGAAAGAAAAATTGTGAGAGATGTTAAGAAAAACCCCAGAACAACAGTCAGTGACATCACCAACAACCTCCACAGGGCAGGCATGAAGGTATCACAATTCAAAGAAGGTATCACAAGGTATCACCATTCAAAGAAGACTTCAAAAGCAGAAATATAGAGAGGATCTGCTCATGATCCAAAATGTACAAGCTCATCGGTCAAGCTTGGTCGAGGTAGTATCATGGCTTGGGCTTGCATGGCTGCTTCTGGAATGGACTCACTAATCTTTATTGATTATGTAACTCATGATGGTAGCAGCAGAATGAATTCAGAAGTCTACAGAAACATTCTGCATAACAATTTACACACTGCCAACACAACAAAGGATCAGAGGGGGAAAAAAGTGGAAGGTTTTAGGCTAGACAAGTCAATCACCAGACTTTAACTCAATTGAGCATGCATTTCACCTCCTGCAAAGGAGACTGAAGGGAGCAAAAACTAAAGCAAAAAACAACAACAGGTATTGCAAGCAAGTGGTATGCAACCAAATATTAAGTGTTATTTACGTTACTTTACTTTAAGACTATTTTTTACAATATCTAAAAATTGGGTTGTCTGCCACCAAAGGTGCCATGTTCTAAGTTGTTTAATACATCTAGATGTAAATATCAGGAAATTAAAGCTGAAATTCTGATCTATTGTTTCATATTAATCTTTTGAACTCAAGGCCAAATGTTTTCAGTATATAGCAAAAACACTGAAAAAAGAATTGGCCTTGTCCTTCCAATACTTTGGGGACTGTACGTCACTTTTTGACTTGAAAGGTATCGGCACATGTGTGCACACATACAAGAAGTGAAGTGACTTGTGGCCAAGTATGGTGACCCATACTAGGAATTTGTGCTCTGCATTTAACCCATCCAAGTGCACACACAGTAGTGAACACACACACCGTGAACACACACCCGGAGCAGTGGGCAGCCTTTTTTTTTTTGCTGCGGCGCCCGGGGAGCAGTTGGGGGTTCGGTGCCTTGCTCAAGGGTCTCACCTCAGTCGTGGTATTGAGGGTGGGAGAGAGCGCTGGTCATTCACTCCCCCCACCTACAATCCCTGCTGGACCCGAGACTCGAACCCACAACCTTCAGGTTCACCTTCGGGTTGCAAGTCCGACTCGCTATCCATTAGGCCACGACTGCCCCTCAAGTGACCAAGTGACCAAGTGACCAAGTGACCAAGTGAGTCTTACTACCTCTGTATGCGTGACATATAATCAAACAGCAAGATAAAATTTTCAAAATTGTATAGTTTTGATGACTTTTAGGCTTCTCAAGTTTCAAAATCAACTATTAGAGAGCAACTCACAAAATTCCTAAATTTCAGCAAACATCACTGGAATTACAGTTGCATTTGTGTATTGTGTATGAGGCCAAAACTAAATGAACAAATTCAGCATGTTTGGTGAGAACATGTGGTTTGATCATAAAGGCACTTGGACATCCCTGCACAAGGGTCTCCAACCTCTCATTTCATTCTGTATATATGTTTACAGGAAACAGGAAGATACTTTTATACTATGTCCTTTAGCTTTCTGATGCTTGGTCTCTATGGTAGTCAGTTACATCAAGACCCTCATAGTTACT
This sequence comes from Pangasianodon hypophthalmus, assembly GCF_027358585.1. Taxonomy (NCBI): domain Eukaryota; kingdom Metazoa; phylum Chordata; class Actinopteri; order Siluriformes; family Pangasiidae; genus Pangasianodon; species Pangasianodon hypophthalmus. The sequence goes on along the minus strand of NC_069715.1, from coordinate 13,739,399 downwards.
GACAGCCCAAAGCAACCACTTAAAGCCACAAGCCCCTACCCATCTCTCTGCTGCCTGTGTGTCTGCAATTAATCTGATCCCTGCCCTCATCACAACCTCAGCCTCCAGACAGACACACACACATATACACACAACTATCCTTAAATTGATCTCTTAGGGCCAGTGTTGTCTCAGATTTGTTGTATACAGCCTAACAAAGGAAGCTGCAGGAGGTGTGACTGGATCAACTTGGATGGAAGAAGCTTTCAAGAGTTTGGCTGCTGACCCTGAAAGCCCTTGCTTACTTGGCCAATAATAATAATCTGTTTTTGTACTAATAGAATATATGTGTCTTCTGATTATCAATTTGCTTGTTATCAATTTGCTTGAATTTAAAATGTTTATAAATGTGTTCTTGGTGCCGCTGTGTCTATTGGATTCCCTCTTACCAATAATGTTCCTAGTGTGTCCACAGTTTTGGATAAATCAGTATAGCCACCAGCTATTCAATAACCAATTGTTTGGAATGCACACCTACACTGCTACACACGCTTCTGTGCTCAGCACTTTCACCCTCTCCCCTGCTTTAGCTGCAGATAACGTGCATGGCTGTATGCTAGAGGGTGTAATACAATTCTCTCTCCTGAATTTTAACAAGTCTCTCCTCAAGGATATTGCATATGGGCCATGAAACAGTTGTTCTTATGTGCCCTAGACACTGTGACTAGGGTTACATCAAAAACTGGAGAGTACTAAATAGTACCGTTTTTACATAGTGTGTAGTACAGTAGTATAGCTGAGAAAGCATTAATCTTACTAAAGATAACCTGAAGGTCTCATGAACTCTGTTGTACATTTTCCTTGGCTAGTTCTGCTGGTACAAAATTTATATTGTGTGTCTGTGTCTGTGGTTTGCAGACTACATCAAGCCATCCATGTGCAGCTCCAGCTCATGCTCTCTGAATAGTGAGAATCCATATGCCACCATCCGGGACCCACCAGGTCTGACCTGCAAGCACACAGAGAGCAGCTACGTGGAGATGAAGTCTCCTGCACACAGGGACTTGGCCTTCTGCACCAGCACTAACACTACCACCCGCACCTCTGCAAGCAGGAACATCTATGACATGGGTAGGTTAGATATGAGGAAGGGCTTCAGAAATGCAGTCAGTTAATGTTATTACTAAAACCAATTTTTTGCTATCTGTTGCATCCACAGGGTGTTGTACAAAATATTCCTAACATATTTCAAATAGGAGTATTGGTTAGAGGGTTAATTCAGGCAGTCAGTGATAACTTTTTAAAAATGGCCATATTTGTGTTGACAGAGGGTGGAAATTCAATAAAGAACAGTAAGAGTACCATTTAGGTTCACTTTGTGGGTATACAGTTACTGACTGTAGCCCATCTGTTGCTATACAATTCAATTCAATTCAATTCATTTTTATTTGTATAGCGCTTTTTTACAAAGGTTATTGTTTCAAAGCAGCTTTACACAAACAAAAGTAAAGTGAAGTGTGTGTGTGTGAGACATCTCTGATGAGCAAGCAGGGTGACGGTGGCAAGGAAAAACTCCCTGAGATGGTGATAGGAAGAAACCTTGAGAGGAACCAGACTCAACAGAGAACCCATCCTCATATGGGTTTACACTATAGGCATTCAAACACAAATGATCACAACTCATAAAAACTTCAAATTGGTTTTATATACAGTATATGTATGCAATTTTAATGCAAAGTTTTCTGAAGGAGAAATGAGGAATTATCCTATGTCTCTCATTTTTTCCCCAAAAGCTTAAGCACATCCATCCATACATTCTCTTTCCCGCTTATCCTACACAGGGTCGCTGGGTAGCCTGGAGCCTATCCCAGGGGACTCTGGGCACAAGAGTCTCACACACCCATTCACACACTATGGACAATTTGGAAATGCCAATCAGCCTACAACGCATGTCTATGGACTTGGGGAGGAAACCAGAGTACACATATTTTACATTTAATAAGTAATTCTGCTCTTTTTCACACACTACCATTGCTGTACTATTAAACTGTAAGCAAATATTTTTTCTGATTTCTTTATACACTATATTGCAATCAGTATTTGGACACCTCTCCTAATTATTGAGTTCAGGTGTTTCAGCCACACCCATTGCTAACAGGTACATAAAATCAAGCACATAGCCATGCAATCTCCCTAGACAAACAATGGCAGTAGAATGGGTCATACTGAAGAGCTCAGTGACTTTATACATGGCACGGTCATAAGATGCCACCTGTGCCACCTTTACCAAGTCAGTAGTGAAATTTCGGCCCTGCTAGAACTGCCTGGTTAACTGTCAGTGCTAAAATTCTGAAATCAAAGCATCTAGGAGCAACAAGAGCTTAGGCATGAAGCAGTAGACCACACAAACTCCCAGAGCGGGGCCACCCAGTGCTGAAGTGTGTAGCACGTAAAAATTGCCTATTCTCTGCATCACTACGGAGTTCCAAACTGCCTCTGGAAGTAAAATCAGCACAAGATCTGTGCATAAGGAACTTCATGGCCAAGCATCTGCAAACAAAACTAAGATCACTATGTGCTACCTACCGGAATGCATAGTGCCAACAGTAGAGTGTGGTGGAGGTGAGATAATGGTCTGTTTTTCAGGGTTTGCGCTAGGTCAGTTAGTTCTAATGAAGGGTAATACTAATGCGACAGCATACAAAGACATTTTAGACAATTGTATATTTCCAATACGACTCCATATTCATGCCTGTGGTTTTGGAATGGGATGTCCAACAAGCTCATACAGGTGTGATACTTATAGTGAACTTAAATATGTTGCATTGTGCATCTACATATTATACAGTCGGGTCCATAAGTATTTGGACAGTGACACAGTTTTCATTATTTTGCCTCTGTACTCCAACACTACAATTGATTTGAAATGAAGCAGTCAAGATGCGATTGAAGTGTAGACTTTTAATTCAAGGGGTTTTACAAAAATATTGCATTAAAAGTGTAGGAATCACAGCGATTTTTTATATAGTCCCTCAATTTTCACAGGCTCAAAAGTAATTGGACAAATTATAAATATAAGGATTATTTTTAATAAGTGGATGCAAATCCTTTGCAGTCAATGACTGGCTGAAGTCTGGATCCCATGGACATAACTAAAGGAATTTCCTCTCTGAGGCGTTTTGCCAGGTCTTTACTGCTGCCGCCTTCATTTGCTGCTTGTTTGTGGATCTTTCTGCCTTCAGTTTTGTCTTCAGTAAGTGAAAATCATGCTCAGTTGGGTTGAAGTCAGGTGACTGACTCGGCCATTTAAGAACATTCCATTTCTTTGCCTTAAGAAGCTCTTCCGTTCTTCAGTGGTACCAGTGGTTTGTGTACAGAAGTAAACCCTCTGTATTTACATCCATGAAGACGTCTCTTGATTGTAGACCAAGGAAAGAATTCTGTGGTCTTCCAGGCCTTTTGGTGTTGCTGAGCTTTCAAGTGCATTTCTTCTTTTTAAGAATATACCAAATTGTTGATTTGGCAACCCCTAATGTTTCTGCCATCTCTCTGATAGGTCTGATGGCTTCCTTCATTTGCATTGACACCTCTTTGGACCACATATTGAGAGTTCCCATGAACAGATAGAAAATGCAAATTCAACACTTGGAATGAACTCCAGATGTTTTATCTCCTTAATTTGTCATGAAATAATAAGGAAACTGAAACATGAAACTACTTATCAGTCAACTGTCTTTTCCAATTACTTTTGAGCCTGTGAAAATGGAGAGACTGTAAAAAAAATGGCTGTAGTTTCTAAACGGTTAATGCACTATTTTTGTTAAACCTTTGAATTAAGGCTGAAAGTCTACACTTCAATCACACTTATAAAAATTGTAACCGTCCAAATACTTATGGCCCCAACTGTAGTTTGTGTTTGATTTCTATTAAAGGCCAAGCACATCTCATTTGATAATCTATGCACAAGGTTACAGAATTTTGAACACCAGCTATGTGATGGGTCTCATATTATCAGTATTATACATAGTCCTAACACAATAAAACCTCACTTTCATAGGACTGGAGCAACTCTAAAAATCATTTTATAGGAGAACTGCTCCTTGCTTGCAGGTATTCCTGCACAATGCCATGCCATGCTTCCAAAAAATTGCAGTTGCCACTTGCATGTTGGTACCAAAGGAAAATAATACAAAAACAGAAAAATAGATGATCCTAGTGTCTACCGTTTTGCAAAACTCCGTGCACAAAAGTGATGTGGAATTGCGCAATCAATACACGTTTAGGAAGGATTTCTTCTGTGTGAAAACAAACCTGCAATTCTGAGCTCCTCCCCAAACAAGTCCAGAATCGGTCCTGGGAGAGTTTCTGTATTAAAGTATTCTGACCAAATTGGTGAAAATGCCTTTTAAACACCTCATATGAGAATAGTCCACCAACAAAAAATATCCAGCCAAGAGCAGTCTTGTCAGAAACAGACACTGATGACAGGTAGAAAAAAATGAACATAAATTCTGCATGGAAAAATATGCAATACATTGTCTAACTGCACATCTACTGAACATGATGAACCAACATGGTATGTGTGTCTAATAAAATGACTAGTAAATGTAAATGATGCTTTAAAACCCCAGCAATGCTGCGGTTACACATACTACTATGTCAAGGTCACTGCTGGTATAGAATTGATCCACCTAAGAATATCTAACATATATATATATATATATAATGTGTGTGTATTCTTAGTATACTTCAATATATTTAACTAAGATTTTACCTGCATCTCTATCAGAACCCACAGTGAGTGTCCTACAGGGACCCAATGGCCTGGCGACTGGTTTCTCCCAGAACCCTTATGACCTTCCTCGGAACAGCCACATCCCGAGCCACTACGACATCCTGCCCATGCGCCACAGCCCCACACACACTCCGCCGCCCCCTGAGAGCCCCCCCAGCTCCTTGCTGTAGAGCCCAGCCCTGAGCCTACCTCTACACTACAGCAAGCACCACCTGCTTCTGCAGGACCTCCTCTTGTCAATCTTTTTATCTTATCACATATTTCCATCTCCTTCCCGGATACACACAGATGCATGACAAGATGGCTATGAATTCTGTAACATAGTTTTGCTGGATTGGTATGTGTCTATGTGTGTGTGTGGGACATCAGATGGCTAAGAAAGGATTGTACAAAGATCTGTAAAGATATTAGCAACTACTCACTTCTCTCTTCTCTTCATTCACTTCCCTGGAAGGTAAAAGGTTTTCATTGAGAATGCTGGACAGAGGACTGAGAAGAAAACACATCCTGTATTCTGTATCTAATTGTGTATATTGCAGTAAACTAATAGACTATCAAGGCACTCTTGTGTTGAAGAATTTCCATACAAACGAGCTGTCTCCAGTTGTAGAAGGAACATAGTCTCAGTGATTCGCTGGTCAGTAGCTTAAGCAGAGGGTGAAGTTGACCCAATCACCTGTTCCCTAAAGCAATCAGGGACTGACTCTGGCCATCTAATCAGAGCCAATGGATACTGTCACCTACAGGGGACGTGTCACTGCTGCCCTTGACTATTTGAAGAGGACTGAAAAGACCTTAGTGAGAAAGCATGGCTTAATAGTAAATGGTTAAATAGTAAGACCATTTAGTTTTTACTGTTTAAAGACAATTACCAAAATGAGTTTTTGAGAACCATCAGTTTTTCTTCATAACACAATATAAGTATAATTCTTTAAACATTTCATAAAGTATTTTAAAATCTGCTGAGGTAGAGCACAGCTCTTTATAAAAGATTTATGAGAAAAACAGCAGCTTGATATACACTGTACAATGTTCTTAATACCACTAGTCTATATTAAACTGCTGTTTCATCCAAAAAACATTGATGGATGGTTATATATCACGTTTGCAGGTGTGATGTCATGTGAATGTATATTCAAGACTGTATACTAAAGTTTTTGTTTTTTTTTAGTAAATATATATTATTTGTTGTTTCTGTTTATATTTTTAAAATCCTGGTGGTTGGATCTTAAGAGAGCTTTTGTTTTTGTGTTTATTTGTAACATTTGCTTAAACAGCAGTTTTGTTTTCCATAAAGGTGTAAAGTTTAAATAGAAAACAATCTAGCATGAACAAATTATATCAAATGATGCTTAATTCATTTCTTGTGACTGTACCACCCATGCACACTAGCGATACACAATGTAAGTTATCTTTTTTGTCTAAGTAGATGCATTACAGTGGGCAGTGATCACCTACATATCGTTTGGAGACATTTCCTGAATCTTGTTTCATATGAAGTTCAGTTTGGTAATTCTGCTTGCTTGTTTTGTGCAATGCTCTAAATGTGGCCCCATTCCCCTCACTAAAGCAATAACCTGCAGACAATCACACAGGGACAAAAGTGCAGTTTATCCATACACACACAGCAAGTTGGTGTGCTTTAAGCCTGTTTGTGAAACAAAACTGATTTGATCTTTGTGTCATTTCATTCAAAATAAAGCTTATAGAGAATAGGTTTAATTTAACTGTAGCCCTCACATCCATGACATGAGCTACTTCTCTTTACCTGAGGGATTTAACCACTTCTACATTGTTTAATGATTAGGGAAATGACCACTGAGTATTAAGGAAATGAAATGAAGCAGTCTGAAGTAAATGGCTAATGATTTAACCAAAAACACTGATTAGGAAGGATGACAAAGGCACTTATTACAAAAACAAACTACAAAGACAAAATTCATTTAACATAATTCGAAGCATCACAAAACATTTATCACAAATTCCTGAATTACTCACTTAACCGTAATTTTATTTTTCACTTTGAAATTCGAATTACAGTGGATAGAGTAATAGTATAATGATAAAAAAAAAAGTCACAGTACAGCACAGACGAAACAAAAGTTTTTGAGGCAATATGTGAAAGAGAACTGATAGAACATCAATTTCCAGATGAATGTAAGACACACCAGCTATGTGCAGTGCTTAGGCTGGGCATAGCTGTGCCATCTGTACCCATACATCATTGGCACTGCCCTTTAGCCATCTACCAGTCAGTTACATGATTAGTTTCAGGGTCCCAAGGGCCAGTTTAGAAGAAGGCCCAATACCATATACCATATAGTCACAGAATGCATAGAGAAAGACATAGTGCCAAACTTGACAGGTATACAATTTTCTTTACAACTATTCTATTCTGCTTTAGACTGCCATATTGTGATGTTCATACCGAGTTCACTATGACTTATTTTGTGAAAAGCTGTCAAGAGGTTCAAACCTACACACTCCTCATTATAATTTTGAATTATTATAGCAGGTATTACAAGGGGGATTTCCACCCTAACCCAAATAGGTCTCAGAGTGCCTAGCTTTAGGAAGAATTCACTTAACATTTAAGTGTAACAGAGAGGGTGTAGGGTTTTAAGGATATACCAGAATAGATCATGCATATTGTCCTCACTATCATTTCTACTGTACACACAATACTATTCCTTAGGCAGCCATGGTGCAAAAATGATTTGCAGTTTATGATGTTCCCCACATCTGCTGAATTATAGGAATGCTTGCTTTTACAATCACAACAGGATTATACTGGGCTACAATACATTATACATTCTTAATTTATTTTGATCAGAAACATAGTACTGTCCTAAAATTCAGGAGTCTTACATAATAGGCACAAAACAATAAATCAGTTGGCTACTATAGAATAAATACTAAAGAATTAAACTGTAGTGTGGGTTAGATAAGGAAAGAAATAGTGTGTTTGGTGCAAAAACATCTAAAAGCTCCAGCCTACAATCATCAGTTATGTCTTGAGTGCAGTGGTCTGGCTATTCTTTCTATTGACTAAGGAGAGTGGTGCACTGAATGGGAAGTTTGTTTGACACTACTATATTCTAAGATCTCTGTCCTCACTTACTATACTACATACATTTTTATAGTGTTTCAGTGCTGTTAAAATGGGTTCCTACACTGACTGCCATCAAAGTCTAAGCTCAAATGTTTTTGTGTTGAACTTTTTTCCTCAAGTTTTGCATCAATCGTTGTTCCTGAATGATTTAAACTTGCTATTTAACCTGGCTAAAAGAACCAAACAGAGGTGACATTAGATGGCAGAAACATCAAGAAAAAAGGCAGCAGTCAGAATGGATGAATGCCACCATTTTAGCACTGCAGACGATCATGTGATGAAGGCCTCACAGCACTGCTGTGAAGAGCAGGAGGAAAAAGCCCACAGTGTGAGCACATGCACAAAAAGGGAGGCTTCCCTGTGTGACATTCCACTGAGAAAGGCACTAAAATCACTACTCTACAAGAAATGCACAGGATGAATGAAAACAGCAGCAGCATGAGGAACTCTGTCAGTGTGAGGAGTCATGTCTGTGGGGTTCTCTGTACCAAAGAACATCTTCCCACTCCTCTTTCCAGAATGCTGATATAAAGCATGCAAGCATATTCTACTATACAGACCACAGGAGCCACAACAATCATGACTGATGTGTTACGCTATCCGCTAGGATACTGTCAAAAATACAATAATAGGAGTGCTCCTAAGATGGTATTTAAGTTTACATGCAAAGTGAAGCTTTTGCATACACACAGCCATAGCTAAAGTTGGGAGGTCAATGATCTCTGGGGCCTAATGCTAGTCTAACATCTAGTATCCAAACTCTCTAAGTACAGCATACAGTAACACCTCCTTAATGCCACTGTCTAATCTCGTGACAGGCTCAGACACAAACACGGGCCAGCTGCGCAAGACACCAACATGAACAAACCTCACACTGTTCGCAAATTAAAGAATATATTAAGATGTTTCTGTGAAGATCAGCACAACTGATTATTAAAATTTTGCAATAAAAAAGCCTACCATGGCAGAAAACAAACAAACCAAAAAAAATGTTAGTCCAGAGCGCAGGTGGTAACCCTTTTGAGATCTGAGGTTTGGAAACACAGCTTCTGTGCTCTAGCCCAAGCGTGCAGCTGCGCCTCTGAACCAAAGCAGTCTTTAAGAAGTGGTGGGAGAGGGGGGAAGGGGTGAGAAGAGAGGGAGGGATGAGGGCTTTTCTGCAGGTGGGCTTTGCAGGAAAAGGAGGTCATGGAGGGGGCTAGATGTTCTGGCAACACTGCATTTTTGGCTTATTCTCAGTGGGCTGCACCTGGATGGACACCACGTTGTTGCTGGGTGATATGTCGTTATCCCGGCGGTCCGACATCTGTTTCTGGGACACGATCCGGTAGATTTCTGTAAGATAACGATCAGCTTGTAAGGTACAGGATCATCTTCTCTACAAAGGTGATTAGTTATGATTATTAAAACACTAGAATTGTTTTTGGATTATTTTATTTAGCTTATGGAGATTCACATCAGTGTGTGCACAGAGATCTCTGCCCTAAAAATAGCCCTTGTGTGCTGAGATGCCTCTGAAATCATTTGAATTCATTACACCTTTTTTATTCAGCCTGAGCTATAAACATTGCAGTATGCCTGAGGTAATGTAATTACCATGTTATATCTGATGGCCTTTAAAAATGTAAACTCCTTTCAGCTTACACTGCAGAAAGGAAATCAGGCTAGGCTGACAAACAAAGCTGCAACAGAAGCAGGAAGCTTTTTTATTACAGTCACGTCAAGCGGGAGGAACTCAACGGACCCAGCCCAGCAAGGTCAGTCCTTTGATTAGTCATTCATAAGGGAATGGCCTTTGACCAAAAACCAATCAGCCTTTAGCCTACACACATACACTTTCTCAAGCTCATCTGCATGAAGTTCTGCTCATCAACTCACTTTTTTTTCCTCCTCTGGTTTCTGGCTAAATATGATTTAGGCTCAATCTTACAGCATATAAGAAACCAAACAGACATGACAACAGCTCCTGCACTCAGACTCCACTCACCAGTCAGGATGGTCTGAAAGGCTGTCTCCACGTTGGTGGAATCCAGAGCTGATGTCTCCAGGAAAGACAACCCGTTCTTCTCTGCAGAGACAAGGAACAATTTTTCACTGAGATAGCATTTCAAGGCCCCACTGATCCACTTCAAAAGAACACAAGGCTCTTAAGAATATAGCCTTCACTCTTGCCTTATCAAAATATTTTTTAAAACAAGTAGTATCCTGAATAAAGTTTAGGAACAGGAAGGTGGGCAGCAGTGCGCCAGTTCTTGGCTCAAATCCAACCGGGGTTCTGACCTGCGAATGCGCGTGCCTCATCAGTGGGCACAGCCCGGAGATGGCGCAGGTCACTTTTGTTGCCAACCAGCATGATAACAATGTTGCTGTCTGCATGGTCCCTCAGCTCCTTCAGCCAGCGCTCCACATTCTCATAGGTCAGATGCTTGGCAATGTCGTACACCAGCAGAGCCCCCACAGCACCACGGTAATACCTGTAAACCAAAAATAAAGGGCAATCTCTACCTGGCAAGTAGTAACTCAGAGGTTAAAGGGGGTCCACGACATTTTAAAAAGACACAATGTTTACATTTGATCATGGGATTTCCAGCAAAACCGTATGTGGCATTTTTTTAACAAATCTGTGAAAACTACTAAAACTGTAATTATACATGATAAAAAAATGAGAGAAAATAAAAATGATTCGGCACAGAAAAAAAAGGGGAGAAAAAAAAAGAAACAGCCGGTACAGCAGAGTCAGCAGATTCTTTAATGTGGCACTGTCCCGAGCTTTGCACAAGAGTGGTGGTGTTTTCTTACGCTGAGGTGATGGCTCTGTAGCGCTCCTGCCCAGCCGTGTCCCATATCTGGGCTTTTACGGTCTTCCCATCCACCTGAATGCTGCGAGTAGCAAACTCCACTCCAATAGTGCTTTTACTTTCCAGGTTGAACTCGTTGCGGGTGAAACGGGACAAAAGGTTACTCTTCCCCACTCCAGAGTCTCCAATCAGGACCACTTCAAAAAAAAAATAAATAAATAAATAAAAGTGTTCAACTTTCTGCTCTAATCTCAAGTAAGTAGGGGTATACTGATCCAGCACAGAATATTCATATCAGAACCCATACTGTCAATCAGATCTGGCACATTTTTCCAGTGTGTGATGTCGACTGCATTTGAACATAAGATCAGTATTACAGTAGTATTATACAGAATTATATTAGAGGGAAAATGGAAATAGTGGGATTGGTGCAACTCGCATGCTAACTAATCCCCACATTTACATTTTTACAGCTCGGTTATGATTTGGGGCATGTTTGGAGTGGTGGAGACCCCCACTGTAAAAGACAGACTATTGGATCTGACTTTCTATTGTCTTTAATGATTAACACTTTCCTAACCTCATTCTCCACTCGATCAAAGGTAAAAATGGTAAAATGGCAACAACTTGCCCTAGATGCCGCTGTAAAGGGACACAAGATTGACAGTAATGGCGTTCTTTATATGCTACATTTAATTACATAATATATTGCATAATACGTGGTTAAAAACATGGTACCAACTGTTCAGTTGTGAAACCACAAAGAAGTAACTTCACCAGGCTTGAGAACCCTGATATTGGGTTGAAAGAACAGTCGGGTTGTTTACATTACACACATACACACACCCGTGTGTGTGTGTGCGTGTGTATACATTTTATATATACATACATATACATTATATTATATTATATATATATATATATATATATATATATATATATATATATATATATATATACACACACACACACACACATACATGTACATACATAGATAGACAGATAGATAGATTTTTGAAGTGGATGTTTGGATTTTTTCCAACCGACATTTTCTACATTTTACAACCGACATCTCTGCGTTTGCTGTGACTTTCTAGTGACCGGGCTGGTAGTAAGGGAGATTAACATTAACTAGTAAATAACTAAACGCCGTGGTGTTGTCTTCCTGGTTATGGGACAGAAGAAACGTTTCAGCATTTCCTTTTATCTTGTGGCAATAAAATCTGCTTAACACGACTGACCAGTCAGTTGAAGCGAACCTGCCAGGTTTAACCGCCGCCTGGAGATCATGTGTAAGGTGTGGTGCTCGAGACAGAAATATCTAGATACATCTTAAACACATTATATGCTTGTTTCACTGCGTCGCTAATGTGAGTAGCATTAGCTATTTAGCTAAATAAAATATAGGTATGTCTGTTTTTGCTATGTTCATTACTCTAACAATCACAGCCATCAGGGATTAGCGTAGCGGAGAATAATTTGCGTATAACGTTTTTCGCTAGCAATAAGCAACATTTCTCGCTAATTCTGGCCTGTTAGCTAGCTAGCCTAGGTGGAGACAGCTAGCATGCTAAGACATTTTGTACAGTTCCTGCCTTATCCAATATTATCTTTTTTTCTTGCTAACATTAGAAAAAATTAATCAAGACGACATTAGCTATAGCGGCTTTAAAAAATTATTCACCTTTAAACAAGTAGTCGTATTCGTCGTCTCTTGTTCCCATCTTGCTAGAAATGAAGGTTAAACAGTGGTAGGTAAACACTTATCGAGCTAAAATGGAAACAGCCCGCTTGGTCCTTCCCGCTGCTGCACTGCAGTCAGATTGTGTGCAACTCGGTAGCCATGCTAACTATTTAGCAAGCGTGCGGCCTTCATTCAAGGGTTCAAAACAATCGCTACAATTTCAAAATAAAAGTCATTGTTACGCGATGGCTATCGACAATCAGTAAAAGATGGTCCCTGAGTGATTTCTGTTACTAGTTGAGAAACGAGAGGCTGACATATGCGGTATATGTGAGCAAGGCGTTGAAACAGCGAATTAAAATAACTCACTTATATTTATCCCTCTTTATTTGTGCTCCCCTCTTCTTGTTACTGAATTCAGATGAAGGCTTTGACCGGTCCACTTAAGAATATTTCCTTATGCTTTGTGCCACTGTTGTGCTGTATCCGCTTTAGTAAACTTATTTAAATTTTTTTTTTTTTTAGGGGGGACACTAGTAACAAAATTTCTAAAGCAATTATAGTATAATTTATGGTTGATGGTGGCGTCTAGCGTGTCAGCCGGTTCCATGGTGTAATGGTTAGCACTCTGGACTCTGAATCCAGCGATCCGAGTTCAAATCTCGGTGGAACCTGCCAGTGCTTTCTTTTTCATTTATTTATTTTTTTCTATTTATTTTGTAATTTTTTTTTCTTTTTTATGTATTTATTTTTGTTAATTAATTGTTGCTGCAGAAAACAAGAATCCTTACTAAATAATGGCTCCATGTAAAGAACAGTGAACCCATGTGTACTGCAAACCCAAGTGCCTTAGCAGAGTGCAGAGCATTTACTGAGCTGGTCTACATCAGCACACTAACACACTCCACTAACACTGCAGCAACACACACCAACACTCTACTAACACTGCATTAACACACACCAACACTCCACTGACACTGCAGCAACACACACCAACACTCCACTGACAAGATTCAAGATCTTTATTTGCCATTTGCACATGCACAGGTATACAAGGGCATTGGAATTCTTGTGCGGTTCTCTCAGTGCAAGTGTTAGTCTAAGACATAAAAAAGGCAGTAAACAATAGAAACTACAAATAACACAGACAACAAATAGTAACAAATCACAATAACACAATAACAATATATAACCAGCAATATAATAAAAACTTAAAATATAATTTGTACAGCCAGTTGCCTCCAGTGGCTGCATTTTGCACTATGATAACAGCATTTATGATATATTTGCTATGTATGTGTGTGTAAACAAGGGAAAAGTTACTTAGAGAGTGATTCCTTAAGTTATTGAGGATGTGAGTTGGGGGAAAGGGTATCTAACTCCAGCCTGGATATCCTCAGCTATTAGTCTGGTAACCGCTGGAATGAAGCTGTTGTGATAGCGCTCGCCGTGAGCTTTGGTCTCTGGTCTGTGGTGGTAACTTGAGATCCTCCACATGAACAGAGAGCGACCTGGGTGGTGGGGGTCTTTGAGAATGGCCCTAGCTTTCTTCTGGCAGCGGTGGGTGAATAGAGTGTCTATGGAGGGGAGATGTGATCCTATGAGTCTCTCAGCAGTCCTGATGGCCCTCTGTAGGGCCTTCCACTCCTTCAGTGTGGTTTTTCTGAACCACACTGTGATGCCTCTGGTGAGAATGCTCTCTACTAATCCTCTGTAGGCCTGGGTAAGAGGTTGGCGGTTCAGACCGGCTTTTTTCAGCAACCTAATAAAGTAAAGGTGCTGCTGGGCTTTCTTGACGATGGCTGTGGTGTTGTTTGACCAAGTCAAAGAACACTGCATTATCACACATGAACACTGTGGCAGAGCAAAATTATTATTATTATTATTATTATTATTATTATTATTATTATTATAGGTAGTTTGATTTTCAGCTATCCTGTATGTGTTTTAGTGCACTGCTTATGACTGACCACAAGAGGACAGTATTTTGTAACTTTATAAGAAAACGCAGACCACCAAACAGGTGTGCACTGATATTCTACAGACTGTTTATTAATTATTCCTTCTCATTACAGTTGTTCTTATTATATTTTAATTACAATAAGCACCTATGCCTATATAAATACACTTACAATAAATATATAATTATATATATATATATATATATATATATATATATATATATATATATATATATATACATATATATAGTGATCTTGAAGAGCTGGCACAGCTAAGAATCGGGCTTCACACATTACAAATACAGGCGCGGATAGACTAAGAAAATGCATAATGTAATAATGAAGATATGACTTGTATGTGGCCGCTAGCTCTCCACTGGTCATCAGTGAGGATGTAGTGCTTCTCTGCTCGCGCTCGTGCTGCTCTTCCTCAGAGCCAGATGAGGTGTGACGTACTCGCCGTTTGTTGGCAGTCACGTGGTCGGCGCCAGCAGGTTCTGATAAGCGCGTGCGCGAGAATCCAGCCCAGCGCATCCCAAAGCGGCCAGCAGCGAGGTTGTGGTGACGGCCGTGTCGAAGAATACAGAATTTGATACATAAATATATAAAGAATTTGTTTGTTTGTTGGTAAAAAATGTCAGATAAGAGCTGTAGGTGGTATAAGAAATACTAATGTTTCAAGCTGAGTAAGAACGCGGCTGAGCTTCAATGAACTGATCATCACAGCGCAGCTCTACTGAAACCGTAAGTGGATTTAGATGATTACAGTATGTTTTCTTTTTTCTGGTGGCTTGTAGGTAACATGTTTAGCCGTTTTAGCGGTGAATTGCCCGTGATATGTTGCGTAACTGAGAGAGCGGTGATGTCGGTGGTGGTGAGCAGCACCACACGTCCATGATGCGCTGATTTCGCTCGTGTATTTGTATTGTGTTGTGCTGATGTTCAGTTCAGGCATCAGCTCGGAAATCCCCTTTTAACGGTGGTCTGTGATATTCTGTATATATACTCTATATATGTCTTTGCATAAATTTCTTAGATATTTACAAATGATTGTGAGCCTTGCTTGGGTGCTGGAGTCATTGATGCTATCTTTTGACTCACCTGGCCCTCGATATCTAATAATAAGGGCACTATCTGTGTTTATATGTGTGCAATATGTTTTTCTGTCTTCTCGGCGTGATTGTTGCAGGCCAGGGCGGCTTTAGTCCATTAGTACCGAGGTATGTAAACAATCCCAGTGGTTTTTTAAATGGTTGGTGGAAAGGGATGCTTTGATGTATTGAAAACAACAGCGTGTTACTTTCTTATTGAACGTGTAGCCTAATAAACCATATGTTTATTCACTTGCATAACAGTGGGATTAGAAGTAGCTAAAATGAAGAGACTGTGTCTGTTACCTCATAGGCAGTCTCAAGTCTGATTTCTGAGGAATTCCCTGTGTGTGTAAGAAGCACGCAGGTTTCCTTGTGTGTTGTTTAAATGCATCAGTTATGGTTATGTTCATCGGATAATGTTTACTGTCTTTTTTCTTTTTTTTTTTTTGTAAGTTTCTTTAATTCCCCTATAGCCCTGACTGACCAGAAACCCCACCCAGAGGAGTACACTCCTATGCTGGCTTACACTGTTTTTCATTCAAGCTGATGAGATTTTTGTGGTCAAGCTTGCCAGCCCACGCTGGTCAGGCAAGGAGGCTTGTCTGAATCTCGACTGCACATTTCCTAAAATGTGTAGTCTAACATCTCATCACATGCATTGTTTGTGGCATGTTCACCTAAGGCATTAGCCATGTTATCATGCTCTTTTTTTTTCCCCAAAAAAATATTGCAAGTTTTTATAGCCTGTCTGAGGCAACACCCGATTTTTAATTGAATTACATTCATCATCGTGACCAACCTCAGTCTGTGAGCGCAGCTTTAAACAACTGACTGCTTTTTGTAGCAGAAACACATTTTATTGTCTTTCCTGTAACCCAGATCTGCCAGACAAAACATTTTTGGTTGGAAATAGCTTGGCTTCCTCCTTTCCTAAGTATGCAGATGTCTGCTTGTGTCTCTTCATGGTGCCGAGGAGTCAGATGTCCACCTCCGTGGCTTAAGCAGGACCAGATGCTTGGCCAAATGTGCTGTATGAGTTCCCGCTTCCTGCATTCTCCCCTTGGCCTCCCTACTGCTCCAGAGCTGTGTGTTAGCAGGAACCTCCCTAGTGCAGGAGACGCTGGCTCTGGGCCAGCAAACCCAGCTTTGAAACAGCTGTATGACATCAAGTACATTGTTTTTGACAGTGTCTTGATTTGGCCTATCCGTAGCCTTCTCAGAGCCACAGGATGGCGAAAGAAGGCAGAGGCTTTTGTAGCAGATGCAAGGAAGTATCCTTGACAGTAAAGATAAGCAATAGTGGAAGGTGGCATGCTGTTACACTATGGCAGGTCCATTATCTCTAGTGAAAGCTTCTTTTTTTCATAATGGCATAATTTAAGTCTGTAAGGCTGTGTTGTCACTAATGTGCACTCCAATACTATCCATGTTTAGGTCTGAGTGTGCTTAGAAAGCCTGTATTACATTTATTTGCCCAAAGTGCCCATTTCACATGGTTTACTGCCAAAACTTAACTTGTACCGCAGTGTTATCCTGAGCTGGTTTCCAAGGCTTTGTCAAAATTCAGTAGTGTGACTCATCCTAACCAAGTCAGTTTAGAGAGAAAAGAGAACTACTCTGAGTAACAGACTGAGGTCAGCTCTCCTGGTACACAGTTCCTTAGAGATGGTCCGGAAATCAGTCATCGTTTGAGCAGACTAGTTCCCTGTTCTTTAATAAGCCTCCCAAGGAGGCAGATTGTACTTACGCATTCAGTGTTGCAGTTACGCAGGTTCTCCTTGGCAGGATGTCCGCTGTGTAGGAGTTTGTGATGAAATGCTCAGCTTCCAGTATGCTTCCGGACATTCCTCCAACTCGATGTCTCTGTGTGATGCTGTTGTGGTGTTTCTCAATCAGGCAGCAACTTCCTGTCAGTGCTTGCCCATTTTTGTCACAGCATGAGTCATTCTCAGGAATTTCTGTTACTTGAATGACATAAATGTTGTTTACCTGAAGGCTTTCCTGGGCTTCACTTATTCATGAAGTTTATTTATTCATGACATTCACATTTCTCTTATCATAATTGACATTATTGTATAATTGGCAAGATTGTTTCCAACTTGAAAGTAGATTAGTTAAATCATGCATTTATTTATGGATTTTTCAGACTACAACGCTTGTCATCAAATTGCAATTGTCTTTGGGCTTAAAATATCAATTATACAGAATGTCCTTCTCATTTTTAAATCTTGGGTGTAATTTTCTTTCTCCTGGCACAACACAAAACAACATATATTTGCTGCTTTTTATTTATTTATTTTTTTCACCATTGTTGCCATGGTGAGGATTATGATTTCTCTGCTCATACTGCCAGTCCCGGCGGATGGCGTGGTTGCTGGTCCAAGAGATTATGTCTCTATATATAATCCAAAATCTCTCGCTTAACTTGTGATACATCTGCTACATTTTCACCTCCGTATTTGCAGTAGAGTTTGCCGCACTCTGTGGTCTGAGATGTGCGGGGATGTAGGTGGATCTGGGAACAGAGAGTTTTGTGAGTGGGTGGCTTCGTGTCGGTTTCCTCGGAGAGAAAATCAGAAATGCTGTTGCTTTACTGTTGTGGCTCCAACTCAGAGCAATTTGGTTTAAAGATTCAAAATCGAACAGAGACAAAATGAATTGGAATGCATATTGATTTCTTAAATGAGTCAGCGGGAGCACGTGTTCTTAGATGTGTCACTAACCTTGAGCTAGATTTGGGTTATATAGTCCATGTTTGATCTCTGAGTCTAATTCCGAGTATTTAAATTAGTTATTTTTGTGCCCATTTGCAAAATATATGACAAGATGCTTCTGCACACTCTGTAGCCGACCAGTTTAATAAAACAAAGAAGTGGAAGAAGAACTCTTTATTCATGATGGAGGAGTTAGTCAGTAGGTCAGAGGTTTTTTTTTTTTCTAAGCTCTTAAGCTCAGTCCCGTGACACTACTGGCCCATAATGCAAACCACAAAGCCATTACCTCCAAAGCTCTTGACTGACTGACACCCTACAGAGAGCCAGAGAAAGTGCTCGTCTGCTGTGTCAGTGCTGCTGATGATGCTCAGCAGCCTGTAAACTGAGCCTGCACGATTGTCTGACTATGGCCTATTACTGTTAGCATATGAAGTCAAAAATATTACGATGTATTGGATATCATGAGACCGAAGTATAGCTTATAACCCTGTTATTCCTGGCTTGTGACTGTGCGAAACACACAAATCGTTATTTGTAAGGGTATTTGTAAGAGATACTCAATGGACTCTGGAAATTAGATCTAGACAGTAATGTGTATAATAATATTAGTATTAGAGCATGTTAAAATTAATAATGTTAAGGGATCTTGTGTATGATGATAGGTCTTTGTGGAATGTACTGGTTACACCCATTCATGATCCATGATTATTAGCCAAATATTAGAGTTGCAACAGGCAGAGACAACACAGCATATGAATATAGTTATAAGCATCAGTGTTTTTTTTGTGTGTGTGTGTGTGCGTGTGTCAGGCCACACATAGTGCCTGGGCACAGTCTCATTGCTATTTATGGCACCATGAAACAGCGATAGAGAGAATCAGTCACACTCAACCAGCTACACAGGGCTGTGCTTTAGAGTGTGGAGGCACTTGTACATGTGTGCTGTAAATTCCTCTGCCTTGGCCAATTTTCTGGAAGTGCAGAGATGCTTGTGGCATCCTTAATAGAAATGTTTGTTGTTTTGGAGAGACAGTTCCACTGTCCCAACAGTGTAGTTCTGCTTCATGCATGCTGTTTATTCATGTAACACTATATTTAATTTGTATTATGATATGAACTGTATTTAATTTCTGCTCTAACGGATGCCTTTAAAGACGTACAGCTTATACAGTCAGACATATGCCGTTATGCACAGCAGGAATGATTGATAATTGCAACCATATGGTCTTGGGAGTATTTATTACAAAGATTGTGGCATATGAAACAGTTTTTAGTTTGTGTGTGTGTGCGCGCACACGTGAGTGTATGTAACAGAATGGCGTGTTAGATGTTTAAACCTTGAGGAATACAATCATGGATCTAGATCTTAGAAAGTTGCTGCATGAGTTCTGTAACTTCATGCTAAATGTGAATTTTTAATGTGCAAAACAGCCATATTATTTTTTGCCTCTCTGTGAAACCCAAAGGTCAGCTTTTTAAAATGTCCTCCAGTGAAATATGAAAGATCTGCTGGAATGTATTTTGTATGCTAAATTATGCTATAGATAGACCGCTTGCAACTTAGTCAATCTTAGTCATAGTTTTGTGCAAAACATTACCGTTGTTTCGAAAGTCTGCAGTGTTGAGGTACTGCCTGCTGTTATTATGTTTTATTCTCCATCTGGCATATGCAGCTCATGCTAGTTAAGTTTCACATAACTTTCTAAAGTGAGCAACGTTCTGTAACATAGACGCTGCATGCCCTACTTTCTCATGTGTGTGGTTACCCTATCTCTCACTTTCTCCCTCTCCCTCCTTAACTCTTCCCAGCTCTACTGTTTTCTCTCTCTATGGGGAAGCTAGAAGATGGAGGACAAAAGCCCACGTGTAGCAGACTACTTTGTGGTGGCGGGCCTCACTGAGTCCTCAGAGCCCTTTGAAGAGGACATAACATGTGATGAAAGCTGCCAGAGGAGCTCAACACAAGCCGAGGCTCCAATCACAGATGTGGCGGTGGTGTTTCGCTCTCAGGGCGAGGAGGTGCCGCAGGGCTACACCTGCATCGAGTGCACTCCCTCGGGCCTTCCCGCTGAGCTGAACGGAGGCAGCATCATTGGCCCACAGATCTTCTTGTGCTACAGGCGAGGACGAGACAAGCCTCCTCTCACTGACCTTGGGTGAGTCACTTCTGTTTACCCTTAGCTATTACAATGAGCTCCAAATTACAGGAGCCGATCGTAATAGGCATATAATAGGAGTCAGGGAAATGGATAATAACAGCATCTTAGTGCAGCAGTGTTTCCTTCCAATTACTGCTAAAGTAAATAACTATTAGGTCTGTCCAGATATCTCTGACAATCTCAATATTTTGGAAATAAGGGCTTAGTGATTTGCAGAGTTGAAGAATGGTCTTTTGTACCACTGAGTGGGTATTATGTGAGTTATCTGCTCAGCTTTTTAAGGCAGGAGTTACATGATGCAGTATTTGCAGTTCTATCATTAACACACTAGGTACATTGCTTTTTGAGGCATTCATTCAGACACATTACAAAAAGTATATACAAAGTGAAAAGCCTAGTGACCGCATAGCTGGCATTTTTTGCTTTGTATTGGAAAAACTTTTGTTTATTTAAATCATAGATAAAAATTCTTTTATGGGTATTGGAAGGGATTCCATGAAACTTTCCCACACGTTCCCACACTGCTTTCATACAGTAGCAAAATACCACAAAAGTAAATGCATAATTTGGAGCATCTATGCCTCTAAATTATTATTTTCTCGTTACTATTTCCCAGTGTCCTCTATGAGTGGAGGGAGAAGTTGAAGCCTGGATGTCACATCATCCAAACCACACCTTCCGGTCGCCCTGCCAACATCAGCAGCTCTTCCTCACAGAGAATCTACATCACATACCGCCGTGCGCCCGAGTGTCATTCTCATGCCACGTTGGCCGTCACAGATATTTGTGTTATCATTCCCGGCAAAGGAGAAACACCACCATATGCCTTCTGCAAAGTGGACAAAAACCTGAACAGCAGCATGGTTAGTGGTCTCACCGTAGGATTACACATACAATTATATGTAGACCTTGGCAATGTTTTGCTGTAGAATAACTCAATGCTATTAAAGCCACACACAGTGCCAAGTGCTGAAACAGCAGCATTGCTGCTACAAGATTAACTCTCAGCAGCTTGGTAAACATGGCTAATGTGGGTTTCAGTAGCTGTATTCTTGTTTCTTACACTCTGTTTTTCCAATCCAAAAAATTTGGCTGCCTGTTACACTACTTCATAATTCTTTCTTCAGAGTAATATGGGGTCTGTTTTGTCTGTTCTCTTTCCCTTTGCAGTGGGGGTCCTCTGTGTACCTGTGCTACAAAAAGTCTTTGGCCAAAACGAACACTCTTGCATTCAAAGCAGGTTTGTTGTGCAAAATGTACTCAAATCACCTATTGTGTATAGCAATAGTTTAGCACCAGATGGGAAATAAATTTTCTTTGTTTGATTAGTAAGCATCGGTCAAAAACAGCACAGTGCAGCAGTCTGATATTATCTCTTCAGATAGATAGGGAGAGATGGGGTGGTGTCCATGATATAAGTGATACTCTCCCAGGGTGAGGGGCTATGAAATCATCATACAGCTGTTTTTTGCCAGAACATGTTCTGCTCGTGGGGATAGTGTTGTTGTGTTATAGTTGGACGACGCATCGCAGTAGGATGAAAATCAGTTTCTAGTTCCAACCCATTCGTTCTAATAAGCCTTCCACATGAAAGACAATACTAAGCACTTACAGCCTGTGTGGTATTGATCATTTGTGCTGGGGGAAGCAGAGTTTTTGTTAGAAGTGCTAAGAGTGATATTTGTTGGCTGTTTTAGGCCTGCTGTCACGGTACCCAGAAGAGGACTATGAATCGTTCCCTTTGCCCGAGTCAGTGCCCCTCTTCTGTCTGCCAATGGGAGCATCCATAGAGTGCTGGCCGTCTCAAACGAAATACTCTCTCCCTGTATTCTCGACATTTGTTCTCACTGGAGCTTCTGGAGAGAAGGTAAGTGCATAAATGTATAAAACTACACTTACACACAGGCTAACAATATTATAAAAAAAAAAATCAGACAAAAATGACAAAAGAAACTGTGCAAGGAATTTCGGTCAGTAACACACTGATATGTGAAGCAATCAGGGAAATTAACATTTCAAAATTGGGCTGCTTAACAAAATACTCCAGTGTTTTTCAACCTCATTTCAATCTGTAGTGTGTGTATGATTTAGCATAGACAAACATTTTGGTACAGAGACAACATTACAGAGAAAAGAATGTAAAACCTGTTTAGGCCAGTCTCACTTACAGATATAGGACATATCTGCACGCAATGCTTTAATGAATTCCTCAGTCAAAGATATTTGAAAATTACGAGAATTTATTCTCTTAAAGATGGAACTGATTTTTTCAGAACACACACAGAAGCTCCTTGATTTATGCCTTATCACCCATATATGCCACAAAACTTCACGGAAATCTTACATAATTTTGTACTGCACATTTTCTCATGCATGTCTTATCTATGTAATTTAACTGCCTTAGACTCCTGAATGAGTGAGATTCAAATAAATGGATTTCTCAGTAGAAAAGAATCTTTCCAAGATTATTGTCCATCACACAATGCTACAGATGTTGTGGATAAATATAAAAAAGCGGTTGAGTTTTCTGGCAGTAATGTATGTAGCAATCTCTGTTTGGGCTAGCAGAGAGTGAATTTGGAGCAGTGAATACTTCAGTGCACTCCTCTTGCTCCCTCTACAAGCACACTAATCCCCAGCCTGTTGCTCTCATGTTGCTCCATTCTGTAATTTATTCATTTAGGTAGCAACTTCAAAGAAGCAAAACTACCCCAAGATATGGGTAGCTTCTATGAATAGAAAAACAAAGCCAAAAAAAAAAACCAAAATTACGTCTCTCAAGTGACCATCTCAAAGATTTGAATTTTCATGCTTTGAATATGTTTTGGAATCATTCTCAGAAATAGATTAAAACCCTTCATCTTATGCACTTGACTAATTTGATGAGACAAGTGGCTCAGTAGAGACAGCTGTGCTGTGTTTATTTTGTGATGTTTAGTTTGGTACACTTTGATTTTGTTGATTAGCATGTCTTGCATTTCTAGGTTTATGGTGCAGCGATCCAGTTTTACGAGATGTACCCAGAAGAACGTCTGACTGATAGACAGCGCACACAGCTGGGCCTGCAAGAAAGTGGCCTAAGGGCTGAGGACTCCATGATGGTCCACACCAACAAGAGCATCTGCCTTCTTTCTCACTGGCCCTTTTTCGACGCTTTCCGCACTTTCCTCACCTTCCTCTACCGCTACTCAATTTCTGGGCCTCACACATTGCCCATTGAGAAGTGAGTGCCTTGCCAAATCTCTCCATATTTGAACTATTTCTTTTTTCATTTGTTACAGTTTTAGAATCTTGATATAATTAACATAATTAGAGGTCAAGCAACAAAGGTTTTTGTTTTTCTTTGTGTTGTTATTATTATTATTATTATTATTATTATTATTATTATATGCTCAAAGTCAGTGAAAAGTAAAAAGAGTAAAACGTAAAAAGTTGTGAAATTTGGCACACTGATTGGGCATAGTGCCAATAGTCATTTCACCAATTTTGGACTGTGCTCCTCAATGCATCTAGCGTTACCATTAGGTCAATTTTCAAGGTACATTTTTGGTTATAACTTTTGAACTGTTTGATGTAGGAACAAAATTCTTTTTCCACATTAATCCTTAGCACATGATTTCAACAGCCTGATGACATCATTTTCCACCATATTGGATTTTCCGCCAAACCTTTTCACAGCCCACAGCTTTTGTTCAGTCTTCACCAAATTTGGCTCAGATGATCTTCAGACTAGTCTCAGCAAATGTTCAGGTTTTCTGATACTCAAAAACATTCATCTGTAGCACGCAAATGAATGGGAAGTGAGGCCATATCTTGACAGCGGTTTGATGGCTCGACATAAAGCTTGAGAATACAAAAAAAAAAAACCTTGAGAATACTTATTGGGACGGCACCCCCAGGGTCCCCAAAAATATTCATGTCATATTTTTTTGCTATTTACTCTGGAACCATTTGGAATAAATTCATAATTCTGGTGTCATCTGATTTCTGACATGATGCTGAGTCATGTCAATGCAAAAATTTTCCATCCAATTTTTTAGACGCCAATACACAAAAGGAAGGATGGTTAGATATATCTCAGCAACGCTTTGACATTTTCACACCAAATTTGCCACACACCTCAAGAATGAGTTCTTGAGAGACCCTATTAAGTTTCATCTCATTTGACTGCCAGGTGTCCCTATAATAAGGAAAAACTTTTTTTTCTCAGTAGTTATGAAGTCTTTGGTTTTCCCATCATGATCCTTGTTTTGCCTGATTCCTTGGAAGCTTCTAAGGTCAGATGATGTAAGAGATTTCATGGCCACCTTTGTATTTTATGAATCATTTGGAATTTCTTGAAAACTCTTTAAAACTTTTAACAGCCTTCAATTTTTGTCCAATCCTCAACACTTTTGGATCATCTTCAGACCAAGCTGCATAAATGTCGTCAGACGGATTTTTGATATTCAAAACCGTTTGCCCATGGCATGCAAACAAACTTGATAGTGAAGGAGTAAAACAGGAAGTGAAATCATATTTTAAAAATGCATATATAAATTCTCAATATCATGTAATAAATGACATCTACTCATCAAAACGAATCCAATGGTATAATCATACATGCTTGGAGGGAAAAAAAAGCAAGGTTGAGGCACAGCATACAAAGTCTTTCCTGCAAGAATGTTAAAAAAAAAAAAAAGCACACAGAGCTCTCAACCCTGATTTATTTGGTCTCTAGGAGAAATTGTGCATATTTATTATTGTTATTAATTTCTATGAATTCTTTTCATTAGCATATTTTACTAATATAAAGTGGGTCGAAACCCTTGTAGGCATAAAAAGTATGAATCATATGTACACAAACTAAATATTGTTTTTGTTAAATAAATAAGAGTAAACAGTCATACCAAAATTGTCCAGTTAAATTAAGAATGAAACTCTATATTAATACTCTGTGTTTAGATATTATATTTCTCTCCATCTTTATTACAGGCATATCTCTCATTTTATGCACAAAGTTCCTTTCCCATCTTCTCAAAGACCACGCATTCTGGTCCAGGTGAGTTTTTACAAGATGCTTCCTGACTTTTATTCCATGTGTGCATACAGGATATCAACATTTTTGCAGGAGTGGTGGTTAATCTGGCCTCACAAATGTTTAAGTAGGGATGTGTGTTTGTTCCACAGTTATCTCCACACGATAACCTCATGCTGAGCCAGCCTGTCTCCTCTCCTCTGCCTCTGAGGTAGGTCACACACCCACTGTCTACAGGAGCCAGTTTTACTTATTGAATTCTAATAGTATTCTACTAGGATGCATGATTTCTTAAACATTTTCCATAAATAGCCAGAATTAAGCAAAATGAACAAATATTACATACACATAGTTCCAATACACTTGATCAAAGTCACAATTTTCAGTTGTTAAATCTCAAATGGCATCATATGAGGCATATAGTCTCTACATACTGTATATGTAATGAAGAGGAAGAATTAAGATTCTGCTTAACTGCGGTGGATTGTTATGTTCATCTTGGGTCACCTAGAAATGTAAGATCAAATATCAGTGAAAAGGACCAGAACCATAGGTAAATAAAACAAGTCTGAGACATTACTAAGACTATGATATTGTCTCATCATATTTTTGTTTGCTTAATTTTTCACTTTCCATGGTTTATGTGATACAAATGCTCAGTGTATCTCCTACTAGTGTTTGCACTGTCTATGGATGTCTAGATTTATAAGCTTATTAATGTACTTATGCACTCAGATACTAAATATTTTAAGGTACTTAAAATTCAAAGGCAATATTTAAATGAATTTGACAGGCAGATGCTGATATGTGCATGAAAAACTGACTCATCCAAGTTCAAGGCAAGGTCTTGTATAATTTATATTTCCTGACACAATGTCTGTATGTGAATGTGTGCTTCCCCTTTTGTGTTGTTTCTCAGTGGTGGAAGTCTCTCCACGCTGCTGCTAAACCTGGGTCCTAAAAACGCTGTAACTCTGCTGGTTCTGGCTGTGACCGAGCACAAGATTCTGGTGCATTCACTGCGGCCAGCTGTGCTAACCAGTGTTACCGAGGCTCTGGTGTCAGTGAGTGCTGCCTGCAAAGCTTCTTACATTTTAACTCGTGATAAAAACCTGTTGGGGTTTTTACCTCCACATATACAATTGCTACTAATTGCTTTCTGTTGAGTTTATAATAGAGCACTGAATTGTGTTGCCTGCAGATGATCTTTCCCTTCCACTGGCCATGCCCATACATTCCCCTGTGCCCGCTGGCGCTGGCCGATGTGCTCAGCGCTCCATGCCCCTTCATAGTTGGTGTGGACTCACGCTATTTTGACCTGTATGAGCCACCAGCTGACATCAGCTGTGTGGACCTGGACACCAACACCATCTCACAGTGAGTGACCTTTTGACATGTGCATAGTTTTGAACCCCTCAGGGAGCTTCTCTTAAAGAATGACCTGAAGCTCAGCTGACCTTTTCCACTCTTCCATAAAATTACCAATCCCGTTTTCCCTCTCATAATATTACATTTGCTGGCTTTCATTTATGACCAGGATTTCTTGAGGAGATTCTTGATAATGATTTTGCCAGAAGCTATCTTGATCCTGCTGGTCATTACATTAATATTGAATGAGCAGCACTCTGTAAAATATAAGACACCCAGTCGCACATCTGGTAACCACATGCTCCTGTTTGTCAGCCAGATGGAGAATGCTGAAGAGTTTATGGAGGTCATGGAGGTCCTGTAGCTGTCAGATGTAGTTCTCAACTCTACTGTCTTTGGGCTTGGCTCTATCTCCTCTTTTCTGCACTGTTTACCTGTTTCTTCCTCCCTTTAATGATAAACTTGTGTGTTTCTGGTTTCAGCAAAGAAGATCGCCGAGCCCTGACATGGAAGATCCTGCCAAGGAAAGCCTGCAAACGTCTGATCAACACCCTCAGCAATCTCCATCAGCAGCTGGTGCAGGGTGAGTCTGGAGTCAGTATGGTGTCAGCAGAGTGGAGAGTTTTTCTCTCTTTTTCCTCTTCTCTGAGTCTCCATTCAAGGACACATTTAGCACAATTCACTGCAGTAGAAAGACCTGTCTGAGTGGTTGTAGCGGGTTATGCCATGTCCTTTTTCAGGTGTCGTTGAATCATTTTATCACTCATCCAGCTTTTTTATTAATGGTTGACAGAATAAAATAAGGTAACAGTACTGAGCCTTGAGAAGCTTTGAGTTTTAGAGACAGAGTTCAGTGCTTGCCACCGACAGAGTCAATATCTGAATGTCTGCTTAGCCTTGTGATGTTATCTAGGTGCTGATTGATAGTTCGGTTAAGGCTATTAAACTTCATTCTTGTCGGCCATATACAGTACATTATGTGCGAGTACGTAAAGTATGATGTATGTCCCTTAATATGTGCTTTAGATAAACTAAACCATGCTATGTTGACCTTAAAGACTGCAGTAAAAACAATAAATCTTTGCATGTTCATAATATTATTTGACTGTTTAGATTTACAGGGAGTGGCGTGTACTCATTGCAGTCCTGAGAGGAATGGTCTAAGGAGTAAATCATGTTTTTTATGTATAAAACATGTAAATGTTCAAAGCTACTATATCATCATCAGACCAAATGTTACTTACATTATCACCAAACAGTAAAATGTATCTCCAGATCAGATAGAAATGGAGCCTGTTTGACCTTACTCATGTAAGCTGTGTACATTTTGTGCAGATTATTTGCTGAGTCGTGAGGAAGGCCAGATAGATGCAGCTATGAGTGAGCGAGACCCTGACAGCGGGGAGAAGAGTCTCCAGGCGCTGGAGATAGAGATCCAAGAAGCCTTCCTGCGCTTCATGGCAGCCATCTTAAAGGGTTACCGCTCCTACTTGCTTCCTATTACTCAGGCTCCCTCAGAAAAAGCAACTGACGCCAGCTCTCTCTTTGACCTGCAAGGTAGGCTTCTCATTCAACTGTTTTAATTAGATTTAGTTAAACACACCATATTGCGGCTCAGATTGAATCTGATAACAGATGTCCTGTGGTTTGAAAGAAAAACCCACAGCAAAAAAAAAAAAAAAAAAAAAAAAAAAAAAGTGCAGACAGCCATAATAGTGTCAACCCTGAGGAAATTTCGATGTTCAAAAACAATGAAATCTTAATTCCAGAGTTTTGTTTATTGCTGGAAAAGCCCACTGGAGTTCACTGAGAGAACTCTTGAGCTCTGCAGCTGGGCTGAATGTTGAAATCTGGAACAAGTCAAGCCTGAAACAACAGCATGACTGTTCATTTATATATATATATATATATATATATATATATATATACTGTTTACACCCCATGGCACAAAAGGGAAAATGTTTCTGTTTTACAATTTACGTATAAAAATCTATGTGAAAACAATGTTAAAAATTAAATGCTGCATGTCCTGTAACAAGACAACAATCTATGGCATAGGACAACATCAGGATTGCCCATGACCATCTTGGTCTCCAGTCCATTTTTAAAGCATTTATGAACTCTGACAGAGTGAAATATGAGTGCCAAAAATGACTGATCCTTTGTAAATATGAAACATGTCACATGACCTGCATGACTTATTTGGACTCATATCTGTGCACACATACACCTGCTATCAGGAGGATCCCCAAACATGGGAGAGGTTTTGTATGTATACTTACATAGTAATGCTAATATTTGAGATGAGGACATGATACTTTAAATATTTTAAAAGTCTTCAATTAAATTACTATAACATCCATTGCTATGTAATACAATAATACAAGGATTAATGGTTCATGTTCTCTGCAGGATTCTTAAAGAGCCGTGATCGCTCTCATCAGAAGTTTTACTCCCTCATGACCAAGACTCAGATGTTCATCCGCTTTATTGAGGAGTGCTCCTTTGTCAGTGATAAGGATGCAAGCTTGGCATTTTTTGATGACTGCGTAGACAAGGTAGAAATTTTTATCTGAATTTACTCTTTGCATTAGTTTTTAAAAAAGGGTATAGATTACACAAACTTCCTTGTTTGATGTTGGGTAAAAATTGCCTAGATTTTAGCCAGCTCTGCTTTTGCCTCACTAAAGTGTTTAAAGAGTATTTTAGACCACATTCCAGGCATTACGCGTAGTGAAGATCTGAAAAAGAAAAAAAAAACACTAAACCGTATAAAAATATGTAAGGATTTGCAAGAACAATAAAGTTATAAGCTCCTCAAGAATTATGCCAATTAGACCAGTAAATTCATAGCAATATTCTTTGTTACATGCTCCATTTTTCTTCTTTCTCCAATTACTCTGCCCATTCCTCTGTGCCTATTTTTCTTTTTCTCTCTTTTATCTAACCCCTGCATTTATTGCTTGCGTGGAAAGCTCTTTGGCACAGAAAAGGGAGGAAAGGTAAGCAGCTAGATTTGGTAGTCTTTTATAAAGAGCAAAAAATATTTTTTATGGAATTCTTCTTTGGAATTTGTTTACTTAAGATTGGACTTTGAGCAACAAGCATTTTTCTTTAGAGATTAGTAATAATAAGAAGAAGAATATTGCATATTCTGCAATATTCTTTACAGAATCTGTTCATCAGTCACACTTTTAGTCTGTGTATGTTATTTATGTATGACTTTATGCTGATGGCATGTGTTATTACAGCACCATTAGAGTGCAATACATAACAGATGCGCTTCTGCATTACTGCCAAGACAATCAGAATCTGCCAGGACGCACCTCATATGCTCCATTGTCTCCACCCATTTCTCCTGAACCCAGCTACATGTAGACATTAAATGATGTGTTGTGCGTTACCAACGTTTCTCTCATGGAAAACATTTTCAAGATTTATTAATATCTGTTTTTATGGGCATAAGAAGTGCTATAAAACTTCTTTCTCATTCACATTGAAGCATGAGTTGTTTTTCTCTCGTTCTCTATCATCCAGTAAAGAGCTGGTGGTGGCTCTGCTCCAGATCACACTGTTCATTAGAGCCATAAACAGTGGAAGTCATTGCCTGCCATGTCTCGTCCTTTGCCATTTAAAGCCTGCCAAGGACAGTGCTTTAGCGGTGCACTGATAATGGAAGTGACCGTGTGAGCTGATTTTAAAGTGGGCCAAATGCGGCTTGAGAACATTGTCTGGGTTTGCACAGAGAACAGAATGCTAGCTGAGCACGATTTGAAGCAGTTCACAGAGTTGGAATATAGATTCCTAGAGGGGGCTTGTGGAGCCCAGCGCATTAAAACACTTCTGCTAAGGCTCGAGCTGATGCCATGATGACCTTCTAAGAGAGCTGGGTGGTGGTTCAGACATAATCTCTGTTCTGCAATCAAACTCAATCAGTGCTATTGGGTGTCAGCTCTTCCTGCCAAGAAACAATTCTTAGTGTTGTTTCCTCTCTATCGAAACCTGAGTAGCTGATTTTTCTCTCACAAATTGACAAAATAAATGCTTTCTTTCAGTGCTTTGTGTATGGTGGGGTCTGTATGGTCATGCAGACAGAGAAGTCTGGAAGCTAAATGTGTCGTGACACTTCTGAGCTACTGGCTAGTCTGATGCCTGTGCACTGCAGAGTAATGTGTCTGCACCCCGTGAGCAGTGTTTAGTCCAGGTCACTGCACTCAGAGTATGTGTCTGTGTGTGTCTGTGTCTGTGTGTGTGTGTGTCTGTCTGTGTATATGTTTCTGTTTGTGTGTGTGTCAGAGGCTAGGTGGATTTGGGCTTCTTGGTGCAGAGGTGAAATAAGCCAGTGTTAAAGAAGATTATCGAGTCTCCCATTCAGTCTTATTTCCAGTGTTCTATCCTGCAGCTCTCAAACTGCAGGAAATCCCTTGCCTCCACACCACTGTTGGACCATTGTGTTGTTTTTGTGTGTTTATGGCAAGTTTATAATGAGTGTGCTTCAATCTCAGGTTGACAGTGAGAGGCCGGAAGACACCAGACTTATTGAGTTGGACAAATCACATCGCAGTGAGCACACGGTGTTCATCACACCTCCAGAGCTTCCTCCTGTGCCCGAGGGAGAGGAGCCATCCATACTTTATAGGTACTATATATACACACACACAAACACACACACACACACACACAGAAAAAAGCATACATGCACAGCATTACAAAACAACAGTCATGACAAGATAGCCAACTCTGCTTAGCAGCAGAAAAAGCTCTCTGCGATCCTGAGCTATTCCCCAGGGGATGTAAAGCCCACATTAAAAAATTTCCCTGGATTCCAATGTCTACAAATCTCCTCATCCACCATCCAGATTTATAGACTCCTAGCAGAGCATGTGATCAAATTTACAGCTTTAGAGATTTAGCTATTACTGTGCTGTTTTTCAGCCTCCCATTTTGAGCTTATGCATATTCAGTCTGAAATATTTCTCATGCACTGTGGCAAATGCCACATGTTTTGCAATTAGTCTGTGTTTGCATGGTGTGTTTGTGCATACGTGCCAAGAATTTGGAGTCAGAATAATTAAAAAACAAAAGCACTTCTGCCCTGCTGCATTGCAATCAGCATTCACCAGCCAAATCTAACAAACCTATTTTAATCCATGTAGGACAAAAACAATTGGATGAAAGTGCTGCAGTATTGATGGATAACTTATGTGTGTTGTGTAGCTACAGCGGCTTTCCCGTGCTGAATGCTGAACTCTGTGAACCCCAGGAGGGCCCAGGCATCCCTATGACAACCTCAAACTCCAGACACACCAGCCCTGGGAGCCCAGCTGCCATTTTCCGCCGCTCCAAACAGGTGTGTGTCACCTATCCATCTCTCTGTCCAGATCAAAGAGCATGGCTATTGCTGCTCCTCCTTTTTAACTTCCACTCACCCAGTCACACACACTCTCTCTCTTTCTCTGATCCTATTCCTTTTATCAGGAGATTAAATCAGCCCAGCGCATGGCCAAGACATACTCATCCATACCTCACATGTGGTCCAAGTGTCTGCTGCGCCACTGCCATGGCCTGTGGTTCATCTGCCTGCCAGCCTATGTAGCAGCGTGCCACTCTAAGGTGCGGGCACTCCGAGCTGCCTACGATGTCCTGAGGATGATGCAGGACAAGAAGCTGCAGCCACCTGATGAGGTAAACACCAAGAATACACACAATCGCTTCTGTCAGAAATTGATGCTTGGCTAACGTTTGTTTATTCTTATATTTATACGGGCAATTACACATTAATAAAAATCACCTAATGCAAATGCGCCAGACTTGGCTAATTCACTAATTTCCATCTGCTGTCCCTGTGACAGACTGACATACAAGACAGATTTTAAAACAGTACATAAAGTACTGTACATGCCACACATATAACAAGCATATAATGTAAATACAACAGACAAAACAAATGTATATACCACACATAAAACAAACAAATAAACTACACATGGGGGCAAAAATACACTGAATAAAAGTCCAAACTGACAAAACATAGCTGAATGATCATGCATTATAATAATAATAATATGCATTATTTGTGTTTTGCATTATAATATGCATTATTTCAGTTATTTACTGTTGTTCAGTTTTTATTCAGCTTTATGTTTTTAATGGATGACCTAGAAGTATTAGTATGAATGAGCTAATCATACTTAATAGGGAATTATATTGTATGAATGAACCTAAAAACTGCACCAAGTTTTTTTCCTAACCAAAACAATTTAAGCTATTTTTAAACATCCAATATGTGGTAAAAAAATGAAAAAAAAAAATGAAAAAAAAAACTGTCTGGATAAACCTGTCGGCGGTTGCTGTGGCTGACTTCTCGCAAAAAAAAAAAGACTGTAAAATCTTGCTAGTTAATTGTCATTTTCTCATACAGTTTTGCGTGCTTTGATGAGCTATGATGAACTTAGGGAAATGGACATAAATCAGTTTAATTTGTAATCAGATACTGGCTGTCAGGATGTGTCTGGTGCACCTCAGAGTCGGAATGGAATCCTAAAATGCAATTTGTTTCCACTTTTCAGTTTTGGGAGTATCCAGATTCTAAAATGCTGTAACTTTGCTTCTGATACAGATACACAGAAAAGAAAAACATATTTCAGTTCTGCAAAGTCTCTATTTTTAGAGCTATATATAGTAAGAAATGTCAAGATTTCACCATGTAAAGGGTTTCCACATATATTTGAATTATTAGCAATAAATCTCCTGCAGATACTTGGGTACTTAGCTGATGGCAGGTGTGTGTGCATGTTGTGAGTACAAAGAAGTGATGGAGGTGATGGATGTGGCAGGAACATATTTTCAAACATCTGTCTGTTTTGACACTTTCCCCACTCTCTATATCAAAATAACCTGAGCATAGTCTCTGCAATATAAATATGATTTTAATTATTTTTAAAACTGTGTAATGGAGACTTACAGGTCAGGGACTAGCTGTGTACCTACCTGCTGTTGTTAGGCGCTTCACAGTTTGTGCTTATCTTCAGGTGTGTTACCGGATCCTGATGCAGCTCTGTGGGCAGTACGGGCAGCCAGTGCTGGCTGTTCGGGTGCTGTTTGAGATGAAGAAGGCTGGAGTTCAGCCCAATGCCATAACATACGGATATTATAATAGAGTGAGTATCATATTTGTATTCACAGGAAGCCACTTGCAGTGAGCAATGTAGTAGGAAACGCCCTGCATCTCTCTGGAGAATGGATTATATTTAATTTTATGGATTGTATTTGTGTTCTTCATAAGCATTGTCTATACTGCACCAGTAAGCATTGTCTATACTGCACCATGTAGGAGATTTGTGAAGATGCATGTACAAATGAATGTGGGTTTGGGAGCACTCAGACTGATTTTAAATACCTAATCTAATTTCAGAGCCAGCATATAGTCCAAGGCTGGTTCTTTGTTTCAGGTGCTTGTGTTTCATAAGATAAATGAGCATGCGGGTAGATAGTTTCCCGTGGGACAGCTAGCGTTTCTCTGCCTTGAGAAAAGTCCCAAAAACATCTAGAAAACACATAAATAGACACACATGTCTGGACAGCTGAGAGTTGTTCCTGTTCTTTCAGAGTAATTACAGCCAGTCCTTGAGAGAGAACACAATCTTCTTAACATAATGAATGGGGTTACAGAGAAGAATTACTTGCTTAATCTGCTTGGGTGTTTGTATATGTGTGAGTGTGTGTTAGTTTGTCCGTGTGAGTGCTTGTGCTCATCTTCATTCTCTCCTTATGTTCTTGCTTGCTCAGGCGGTGTTGGAGAGCACATGGCCTTCGTCCACTAGAGGGGGCTATTTCCTGTGGGGTAAACTGCGCAACGTGGTCCGGGGTGTGGTTCAGTTCAAACAAGTGTGGAGGAGACAAGCTAGACATGCCAAAGATCCCCATCTCTCAGGTACATACTTAATCACACAAACAGCAAACCAAAAAAGAAAAATCCTTAATAATAATTAATGGTACTGGGATACAATGTTTATAATATTTAAATATTTAAAGAACCCAAAATAATTTGATATTAACAAAAAAAATTCTATATCCACTCATCAGTTCCTTCTTATTTCCTGAATTGTGCTAGAATTATGTTTTATTGACCTAAAGCATCCTTTTATGAGATTTGAGGAATTTGGCTGGATCTGGAAAGTAAGGCTGCTTCTCTACACTTCATTTATCATCCTGCCACTCCATTTCACTGTCATTGTCCAGTTACTTACAGACAGCAGTCTTGGGTGAAGGCCAGTAAACAGATTGCGCCACTTGCATTAGTAAAGTGCTGCTTCTGCTTCTGCATTCTTCTCTTTAGAACCAGGTCTCACAATATAACTTGACAACATATTTAAAACCTCAGAAGTTCTTTATATTTAGGAAAATATTTTTTCCTACAACAGCTTACCCATTGTGTTTTATTCCTTACTTAACACATGGTCTGAATCTGATTGTGCATTAAAACTTTCAATACATGCCTTATGGTAATAAACTGGCTTATCTTTGAGCAAATAAAACAGTACAATTATAGGATTATGACAGTTTTTTAAAGCATCTTTTCCATTATTTTTAAAGCATCTACATGCATCCACAATCTTTGCCACTCTTGATTATGGCCAATCTTTGCAGTCAGTGTCATGCTGCTCTCGATTTTGTGTTTGTGTTCTTGTCAGATATGAGGAGCATTAAACAACATCAAGGCTGAAACATGTTAGATAAAACACAGCACAGTGTTAGTGAATTAGCAGGGCTCTTTAAAGGAAGCCTAATTCCTCAGGAACCTGTCATCTCCATATTTCTCCATAAACTCTACTAAGCTGCCAGTCCATGCAGGCAGGCATTAATGGGTCCAATTAAGATAGCTAGGGAAGCAGCTATCAGTACTGTCACACTTCAGCCTAATCTTGATCTTATCTCCAACGTTCTCACAGATGTAGTAATAGACTGAAATTCAAATGCATCCAGTTAGAGGTCTCATCCATGATTCAGCTCCATCTCCAGGGATTAAAGATCAAGCAGCTGGTTTCGGCTAGATGAGATGGAGTAATTGATTATGTTGTTAATGATCTTTGTAGATATGCTATTAAAAAGGGATAGTTTTTCTAGCTGACTGAAAGTTGCGTATTGTTTTTGTGCACAGACGCCAGTGATCTGGACAGCGTTAGCCACGGCAGTCTGGACAGCACGAATGACTCAGCAGAGAGAGCCTCTATCGATACTGACTTCACCAAAATGGACTCCAGCGATGATGGATCCAGCACAGGTACCCTGACTGCCCTCACTCTGGGTCACTCATGTGTCTCTTCTCTCACATCCTTTCTTTTTCTTCCTAGAGTATCAAGGTCATACTTTATCAGGACTCTGCCCTCTCTCTCTCTCTCTCTCTCTCTCTCCTTGCTGAAAAGGTTGAGTCGCTGCAAGAGAGTATTTCTCACAGTGGTAAAAAAAGAGAGTACTCTCCTGTTTTTCTTCTTTCCTTATTTAACCTCTCATTAATACACAGTAGTGTAACACACAGCATGAGATGTCATCACACAGGGGGAGAGAAGAAAAAGAAGAGCCGAGGCATAGCTGAATGTTAAAGGGGCATTTTATAGTAACATATAGCAATGCTGCTCACAGGAGAATTTTGATAGGCATAAACAGAGTTTTGAAAAGAGCAACTCAAACATACTCAGTCTCTGTATGCAGTCTCTCAGCAGGAGTCAAAGACAGTGGAGGAGGCAGAGTAACAAAAATAACTACAAGTAAAATAACTTTTTTTTTTAGTTTACCTATGAAGGGAGAGAATGACCATATTTCATAGATTTCAGTAGCTTTATCAGTGCTTCATTAGCATTTTCAGAGGTATGCTCTCAGTTTGTTCATATTCTGCAGTGCAGTAGCTGTGCTGTGAAGTCATACCTGTGATGAGTCTGGAAAAAATGTAGGTGCATGCTAATTCAGAGTGGCTTGCAAAATCTACTAAATCAGTTATTATAAATTCTGGCATGTTTGCTTTTTGAGTTTTTTAGTACATCATGAATGATAGACCTATTAAATGCTTGCAGCTTTTGTTTGCAATGAAACCCCTTTTGACCAGAACATGACAGTAGTATAATAAATGAACCTGTGAAGTGTAGCGGGCAGTTCATTTTGTGTATCTTGACAAGATTGTGCTTAAACTTTGGGTTTTTTTGCCCTACCAGTTGAAGTCTACTCCATTTTCTATTTGGTAATATGAACCCCACCTATACATTAATAAGCGCTATGGCTGCAATAAATAGCCAAAATATTATTGTACACATTTAAATAATGAGCTTAACATTTGGATTATGTGCAGAGAAGGTTGCTGCAAAAAAGATTGAGAACCCCTGGTCTAGAATGTGTGATTGTTTTTGTTGTAATTCTCTTTGTCTTTGACTGTGAGTGCTTCACAGTGCCTCTTATGTTCTGTATACGGTCTGTTGCAGGTGGACAATCAGATCAGGGCTATGACTCATTGTCTAAAGAGGAGGTGCGGCTGGGGGGAGGAGAAGAGCAAGACAGCTCTCCTCACATGAAGGAGATGAAGGAGAGAGACAGCATTCCACGTGAGTTGTACATGATGATGTTTTTTCCGTAGTGCAGGTGTGAGCTATAAGACTCCACCAAGTGGTGTAGTGTGGCATTGCAAGTTATTATATAACAGTAAAACGTGTGCTCTTTTCTGTTGAAGGTCAAAGTTTGTATATCATACAGAGGTACAAATATGAGCTGTGTTTTTGGAGGCACACTTGTAGTGAGTGTGTTTTATTTTTGTCCATATTTCATGATTACTTTTTGTCCATATTTTTAGTGGCCAAGACAGGAACATCTATAAAAAAGGACTCATCTCCTGCACTGAGACCACTATATCCCTCAGGTGTAAGGGACAGTGCATCTGTACCCAAACGTCCCAACTCACTGGACATCTTTGGAAAAAATACTGTGAGGCCCAGTACATTAGTGCTGACGTCTGATCAGCTGCTGAATGTCTCTGAAGGGTGTGAACAGAAGCAAACTTATCCAGATGAAGAGGAGGTAGAGGAAGCAACAGGCACCACATACCCACTCAAACCTGCTGCAGAGAGGAGCACAAGTTGCACAGTTGCCACGGAGACTAGCATTAGCAATGCACACTGCAGCGTGGCACGGAGCGTGAGCTTCAGCAGCACTCTAGGTCGTGTGCCTCAACGAACAGGGATCGAATCTGGCTTTGATCCGTTGTCCCTTCTGGCAGCTGAGAGAAAGGCCGGCAAGCCAGATGAGCCAGGAGATACAGATGATGCCCCTGGCACACGCCGTCACCTGGCTGAGGAGATCCAGCTTCACATGGAGCACCTGAGCAGCCCTGTGAGTCAGCGTTCACTCAGCACAGATCTACGCAGTATCCAGAGCTCCTCGCCACACAGCTCGCCTCGCCAGACTGCTGTGCCAGGATCGCCAAGCACCCAGGTGCAACCCCAGCCCCGGAGCAGACTGTTCTCCTCGCCATCACTGCCACTGGGATGTCCACGTAGGAGCAAGGAAGCCCGGCCCACCTCATTAGCATCACCCTCCTCACCCACCCCTTCTGCCTCCTCCTTCTCCATGGAATCCCTGCTCACACCTACACTAGATGTCTTTAGGAGCAGCTTCATGTCTGCAGGCAAGGGCATGGCTGAGAAAGCTAGCCGTCTCTATTCGAGGCTCTCCTCACAGACTTCCATTGCACAGGCGAGTCCAAATGTTAGTGCAGTTCTTTTGCATTCAATTATAAATTGGCAGAATTGAAAAACGTGATATTTTTTCACTGTAAGACATAGAACCTTGGTGCAGAAGTACACATACCAATTTAGGACTACAAATTGTTGGCACCCCTAAATAATAATTAAGAATAATTGAAAACAATTATTGCTTTTTGTTGCAATTATTCCATTGCACAGGTGAAGGAAGTGTATTCTGTCTGTGTTGCCCACAGTTTCCTGAATGTCCTCATGATGCTTGTGTTTTTATTTCAGGACCTGAACTCTGATCGGGTCAGCGTGTCTTCACTGGGCTCAGGTGAGCCCGACAGCTCCTCTCTGTTTGAGGGTGAACTCTGTCCTGACCCAGAAGGTCTTTCCTCCCCCCAGAGAGATGCCTCTCTCAGCATCACTCCCTTCAAAAGGAGTCCAAACAGGAACAGCTGCTGCTTAGAGAGTCCTTCTGCGCCTCCCAGGCTTTTCCGCCAGGCCTCACTCCTCGGTGAGTGTGTGTGTGTGTGTGTGTGGATATCGTAAACATTCCCCTCATTTTGAATCCCTAATTATAGCCTGCTAAATTGCAATAAGGAGTTGTAATTCTTGTTGATGGGTGTAATTAAGAATTCACATAAAATGTGGGTGCAAATCCACTGCTGGAAACAACACCAAGAGCAGCTACAGGATCTGGGGAACACAATGAGTGCACAAAAGGAAAAAATCTTGCAACATGATGATTAAAAAATGATTAAAAAAAAACAAAGTAACAAGCATTTTTTTAAATTTTTTTTTGCATATACCAAGTCAGTATTTAAATTAGGATAACTGTGTATGCAAACAAGACTCAACTAAGAACTACTTAGATATAACACCACTGGTTCTACACTGTTAAAATCAGCTGATCAAACCTGCACGTACCCTGTATAAAATAAGAAAAAAATATCCTAAGACATCACATAATGCAGTAACCCCGTTTTCACTCAATCTGCAAATACACAGTCACATGTATTCACCTTCTCTGGCCTGGCTTCCACATTTCCCTCTAATAAACACCACCAGTAATGACAAAAAGTTTATGACTACATGTTTTATGACACAATTTCTAAAATGTACTCAGCAGCACCATCATGGTGTTTTATATATCAAATGTAATAAAGCACACTCTGTGGGAAATTGCTGGGACACAACCTAGTGCAAAATAAGTACACTATACATTGATATCAGTTAGCCTCATGATTCTTCTTGTATATTTACACTAGCTACTGAACAGTGAAATGGCTAGCCTGGGCTGTGCAGCTCTTTAATGGCCTGTAATAAGTAAACCCTACTGAAATAAACCAACTTACTTGGCATATATTATATCTACAAAAAAAGCTACATCCAAACAACTAGGCTATTTCACATCTCATCCAATCCCTTGTTATGACTGGTGGTGTTAGGAAGGATTTTTTCCTCACCTTCTGAATTGGTTACTGATTTAAATATAAAATATGTTTTCTCACCATTGTGACACAAAGATACATAGCAGCTTAAATGCCCATCGTTGTCAAAATTTTTATTTGTCATAATACAAATCACTCAATGGCTTTGACAAAAAGCAGCATATCTGATTATCTGAGTGGGGAATTTGAGTTTGGAAATCACCTAAGAAGGTTCATGAAATATTTATTACAATGTCTGTGTATAATGAGACTGCAGACAGGCATGTAAGGACTCAGTGAGTGAAATATATTTGATCAAGCATACAACAGGTCCTTGAGTTTGCACATGCCTCAAATAATATTACATACATTTATGTATATCCTCTATTTGGCTCATTGAGCATCATGCTTAGGTAGCCTCTTGGCTGCTTTGTTCTTGTAGAGTGTGAGTGTGGCAAGATGGATGATTTGTTTCTGCCCCAGTGGCTGCTGAATTAGGCCAGCAGACAAGCCTCTGAGTGTTTCTGGCACAGAGTGCAGACCTTGATTGGAACTCTTCAATCAGGCAACCAGGCTGAAGTGCTCCCTAATCATCACTCAGATGTGACACAGACATACCCTACGCCTCTGTAGAACCTTTCTGCTTATTATCAGCTCAAGGGAGTGTGCACATCTTATGCTGAGCCCTATCAAAATTAGCATTCATAAAGCCAGTTATCAGTATTCAACACTATCCATCATTCTGAAACATGCCCTTATTTAGTGGAGAAAATGCTGAGATAAATATCAATTTTAAGGACTGAGTCTTTGTGCACCTCAGTGAGTGAAGTGTGTGTCTCTCTTTTGTGACTAGGATCGTCACTGGCAGTAGTGAAAGCCCCACAAACCCCAGATGTGTGTCCTGATGCCAGCCCCACACCAGCCCAGCAAAATTATGACATAGAGGTGAGACTGGCTCCACACCAGTGAGATCTTTTACTTTGTCACTGATTTATGTGATGGCCTGGGAAAACCCTTCACATCATCAAATTTTGGCTGTTTTCCAGAATTCAGTTACGGTGACAGCTGATGGGTTTTTCTGCCCCACCTCACATTTAATGCTGTTCTTAGAATTTATAGAAGAATTATGTATATTGGCAAATGTGTCCAACTCATTATGTTAAACTATGAAATGGGCCTACCATGTAAATCAAAATAAGTTGCCTTTTGATATTATGGAACGTAGAATCATGTGTAGGTGTATATGTGTACTGAACTGAGCTGAAGATTCACCTGCATTAAAAGATAATGCAGCAGGCCTGCATGTTTAAAACTATATATTCCAAAGAATATTTCATCATAATACATCTAATTAACATCATGCACCTACACCAGCAATAATCTGAATCTGTACTTGCTATATATGCAGTCAATAAAAAGACATTCATTTGTATACTCTGAGGCCCTAATTTTCTAAGATTCAAAATAAATAATACTACTTTGGGATGCTAAACTTTTTAAAATACTCTATGAATGTCAAATAAGACTGTAGACATGAGTGTGATTTATGTTAATAAGGTAATTGTGAGTAAAAGGCTGACATTAGAAATGCAGTGTTTTTGGTTCATGTGTGCAGGTGCGCATGTCCAGTTGCTCACGCTGCAACACCTGCGAGTGCCTGGCGTATGATGAGGAGATCATGGCTGGCTGGACAGCTGATGACTCCAATTTGAATAGCACTTGCCCTTTCTGTGGCTCAGCCTTCTTGCCCCTGCTTAATGTGGACATTCAAGACTTGACCAGCCAGGACAGGCAAGTAACTCTCACACAGTCTTTTTCACTAATTCATACAGTTATATGGTATTAAACATATAGTTTGGGTGTATGTGCACAGAATCAAGATACATATTCATATTTATGTAAGCATATGTTGAGCCAGGGCAGAGCATGACTGACTAAAAGTAGTCACTCCATTTTTGCCCTGATCACATGACTATCAACATTAAAAAGATTAGGACTTTGTAAGAGCATAAACACAAGCATAAACACAAGTTTGTATGCTTTACATTGTGTTCAGAATTCCTTTTCAAGACCTGCCTAGTTCCCAGACGGAAAAAAATGATGCTTCAGAGATTGAGGAGGAGCCAAGCAGTGAATCCACAGACAGTGCCTCCAACAGTGCTAGCAGTAGCACAGTAAGTTCTTCGCTGTCCAAACATCCAGTCAACATATGGCTAAGTTTGCTTTTTACTGCTTATTGTTTATTACTTTATTCATCTGCCTTTTTGTCACACTTGTTTATTACTCCCATCCCATCCCATCAGAAAATCCAGTTTGATGGTCTAAATATTGTTTTGGTGTTGTTTTCCCTGTGCTCTAGGAGCCAATCACCGTGCCCTACTTGAGTCCTCTGGTGCTGTGGAAGGAGCTGGAGAGCCTCTTGGAGAACGAGGGCGAGCAGGTTATCTCCTCACCAGCCATTGTGGACCACCACCCCATTGTCTTCTGGAATCTGGTGTGGTTTTTCCGCAGGCTGGAGCTGCCCAGCAGCCTGCCTGCCCTCATCCTTAGCTCCAAGCACTGCAGCCAGAACATTCAGGTGAGCATTGTGTTTCCATTTCGTCCTGTTGGTGCCCAAATGTGAGAGAGCATGTTCATAATTGTTGTAACATCCCACAATTATCTATTTTGTCAGGAAAGCTTTCATATATCTTGCCAAAGCTACATACAAATTTGTGATAATGCTGTTTTTCAGATTGATCCACAGCCTCTCCAGAGCAGTGCCTCAGAGGACAGTAAGAATGTGTTAGTCCAGATTTTGTGGGACAACCCCAAACTGCACCAGGACCCTATCCCACCCTGCTACATGCTGTGGAATGCACACTGTAAGATCACACCTTGTCTGTTACGTCTCAGCTTAATATATGTTCATAATGGACCTATATCTGGCACTTCACCAAAGCTGTTGCAATTGGTGGTTGCCTGGCATGGGTGACTTGTGAAGGCTACAGTGTGTGTATATGCCCTTAATCCTGGTTGTATTTGTGCAGGTTCAAACTCTAATGTTTGTGTCTCCTCCTTGCTGGAGGAGAAACAGCCTGTGAGCCTGGAACTTCTCCAGAGTGTTGTCAGGAGCATTCAGAAGAACGATGTCTACCAGCCCATGAGCCAGATACTTCAGCTGCTTGGTACAAGGCTAGGATTCATCAGGCAACGGTAATGGCCTCAAGAAGAGGCAGGCTTTCCATTGTTTACCGCTCATGCTGAAAAAAAAGCCTGTGCTAATCCTGCATCATTTTGGCTTACAGGAGCCTGTATAGAGATATCCTATTCTTGACGTTGGTGGCATTGGGCAAGAACAATATCAACATTGGTGAGTCATACGATTCATACTATATGATTAATATAGTAATCAACTTTATACTTTACTTTAAGTAATTACTTTATAGTAATAAAGTAATTGGTGTTGCAAAGGGTGCTGGAAATGCTGGAAGGAATATGTTCATCCCACTTTGTACTTCTTTTTGTCAATCAGAGAAACTTACCATCCTGTGCCTTTTGCCTCCTCAGATGCTTTTGACCGTGAGTACAAGTTGGCGTATGATCGACTGACCCCCAGCCAGGTCAAGCTGACTCACAACTGTGACCGCCCGCCCGGCGCTGGAGTCATGGAGTGTAGGAGGACTTTTGGGCTGCCGAGTCTGTGATTTCTCTCATCCTGTGGTTCTCCATCTTCTTCTTTCTCTCCCTCCATCACCCAGAGGAAGAGATGTGAAATCTGAGACAGCCAAAGAAGAAGGATTCACTACTACCAAAGCTACCTCTGGCTCTGAATAGGGCCATGTAGACTCTTAGAGACATTTCCGAGCTCTCTGTTAAAACCAACAAGTGTGTGGCTCATTCCCATTTACTGTGTACTACCTTTAAACACTATGTCATATATTGTAAATGTTTCTGTTTACCTCAGAACAGATCCCCTAAATCCCCTAAATTTAATAATCCCCTAAATTTCCACCTTCTTCACATTTCATTCTTAATTCCTGCTTCACATTTAAACATTTAGCCTCACTCAGGTAATACTTACTACCGAGGCCATTGTAGATTAGGAGCAATATCATCTAGTGCCCAAGGCATGGCATCACTCATCACCATTAAATCACATAGAGAGGATCGTGGAGTGGTTTTGGGACCAGTAGCAGTATGTATTTTATTGTTTAGGACCCTTAGTAGAAAAGCACAATGAACAAATCCCAATGAGATTTTGAAGTTTCCTCACATTCCTCTCACAGTATTCTAGAGGCACTTGTATATTAACACAAAAAAATTCACTTTTCTGTATATAGCCTATTATTCTATTATTTAGAATATTTGTATTATAAAGGTATATTTTAAGACTTGTATTTGTTATAATTGAGTTGTCTTCATATGTAAAGACAGTACCAAGCAGTGTATTGGTTTTAATTTGCAAGTGTGTTGTCTATGAATATGGTCCTGGAGACCATGATCGTGATATCTGTGAAGCGTATTGTCTTTTGAATAGATGAGGTACAGAACTGGACCAAATCAGATGTTAACTCATGAATTACATGACTGTTTATGAGGAGTGACAAAAGGTGACTGTAATAATATATAAATATTGTAAATCAACTAAGCAACTAAAACAATGCCTTATAAAAGGTCAAATGAGCTGCAGAACTGGATGAAGACCAACTAAAAATGCATAGAATACATACTCTCTTAGATATTAGGGATGCACCAATACTATAACTGCAGGCTACAAATAATTTCCTTGCCCACATAAGCTGGTGCATTTATTTTAGAATTGTTTTAGATTAAAACATACATATGGACAGTTTGGCATCTTACTAAACACATTAAGGGAATACTTAGTAAGGTCCTCTCAGACAGTTGCCATGTTTT
Source organism: Pangasianodon hypophthalmus (assembly GCF_027358585.1). Taxonomy (NCBI): domain Eukaryota; kingdom Metazoa; phylum Chordata; class Actinopteri; order Siluriformes; family Pangasiidae; genus Pangasianodon; species Pangasianodon hypophthalmus. The sequence continues at coordinate 13,694,657 of NC_069715.1, read as the reverse complement.
CAATATTTTTCTTTTCTTTTCTTTTAAATGTCTTTATGTAGGACATGAGCTAGTGGCATCATTTTAGCATTACGCAAAAGTTAAATCCACATGTACAAATATAGACATGTTTACAAATTGGCAGCTTTCTGCTGTTGGAGCGTTTGATTTCAATAATTTTTTTCACATTTTATTTAATATATGTTTATGGTACAATTTGAAATGGTACGAAATTATGGTACCTGAGACAAAATTTACAGATATAAAGAGCACATGAGCAAGTCTGTTATATCTGAGTGATGAATTTAAATGTTAGCTGCAGCAAATATATATTTACATAGCTTAATCTAACTTAATTTGCTTTGGTAATATTAATTGGTAATATTAATTTAAGCTACACTTTATTACTTTATTGTATTATTACACAGTCTACAGTTATGAACTGTTACATATTATGCATTGTATGCATTACACATAGTGTGAGATGTTAGCTATAATGAAGAATACCACTCCAAAGAATTATAGTCTAATCATTTTGACCAGATGCTGTGCAGATTTATAAAATTTGATGCCCTGACACTGCCATTCATGATTTTGCCTGTTTTCTATATCCTAAATCCTTATCTGCATCACTAAAATCTAACTGGTGTTTTGAGTGGCAAGCCACTTAAAATTATATTTCAGTATGTGTAATAATTTCAATATTGTTGAAAGTTGGTTTATGAAATGATTTTTGTAAGCTAAAGTACTGTTGTGGCCCAATGTGTTTTACACATATCATTTCTTGTGTTTATTCCTGTTAATATTGTATAGTCCTTATTTCGCCAGATCAAGTTGGGATCTGCAAAAGCTGTTTATAACTGTAAATAAACTCACTTGAATGGTCAATGTTGTCTTTGAAACACATTTATTAGAAATAGAGAGAGGAAAACTGAGTGAGAGAGTGATAAACATGGTACTTTTGGAACACCGTTTATCGCACCGTCGACGGACCATTTTCCCTCATTATTTGGTTTTACTCCCATAGCAGAATAATCTGGTTTTTTTATTTACTTATTAGAACATTAATAAACAAAGACTAATACACAAGACTACTTTCTTGCAGGTAGCTATTTCAAACTTGAAAAAGGAAAAATGTGTTGTACAAGCACAAATTATGATGTTCTCGTGTTGTAGTAATCCATTTTACAAAAATAATTCCATTGCAGTATGAGTGTAAATTACATACTTTACAGTAAACAATTCATTGAATTTCATTATTCTTTCTAAAGGACTACTGCCTTTGGAATAATGTATTTGCATGATACAATTGATTAAACAAAAAAAGAAATATGTGAAGTCAATGCAAAAAATGCAGGTCTATGCTTTTAAGAGTATGTTAAACAGATGCTACTAAATTGAGACCCTGACAAAAGTGTCTGCACACACACAATACACAAAAACATGTGAAACATTATTTGCCAGAATGCTAATATTGGCATCTAAGAAAGAGCATAATACAGCTATTACTACAATTTAGTTCTGCATACATAAACATATAATCCAAAAACCAAACCATACATTCACTATATATCAAATATCTATACAAATGTGTGCATCTGTAGTAAATTAGGGTAGAAATTTTGAATGTTAATAGTATATTTTAAAATTCACTGTGGACTGAACAAGGGGAAATATACATGACTGTATTGTACAACACAGAATACTTCAAGTATGATGTACTGGAAATTGTGTGCACAAAAATTAACCAGCATTAGCGACTAACTGAAAGGCTTAAACCAGCTACTAAAAAAATGCATAAGATGCCACCATGTGGTGTGTTGCACAGTGGCTCACCATAGTCATCTTACTTGTTTGTGAGAGATAAAATGATAGACTCAACTGTGAATGTATCTGGGTTATTTAGCTTTTCCCGAGAGCAACACTACAAAGATGTCTAATGCAGTGTTACACAAGCAGCAGTGTTAAACAATAGATACATACTATATGTAACTGTTGTTCTATGAATCCCGGATAACCAAAAGATAACCACAAGGTCACAAAGTGATGTATGACACAATATTTGGAATAAGTAATGCTGTCATTCAGTTGTCCTTCCCTGAAACCTTTTTGTCTTTAAATAAAAAGACAAAAAGACATGAGGAATGTATGAAAAATACACTAACCAAGGCAAAAGAGATAAAATGGGATGACAGACAGCTCTCTCAAGCTTTAAATGACAGGAAACCTATAGCTCTGGCCATAGTCACAAGCTGCTAGGTGAATAGCTCCATATGGTATACATCTGGTCTGATATGCGTACGAGGTGCGAAGAAAATGGGAAAAATGTATTACAGCAGTACATATTGTAAACACTGCATCATACATCACTTCGTGACATTGTTGAAAGGTCTTGGCATGCATGCACACATGCACAAGAAGGTGTCATCTCCCCGGGATGTTAGGAGGGATGAAATAGAACAGGACAAATAACTGATTACAACTGGAATGTTAGCCATTTCAGTAGAGACTGGGAGTCAATGTGTTGCTCAAATTGACACTGGACAGATAATTATACGGTCCTCCAGCATAACACTGAGCACAAGGAACACAAAGTAGAGCATGAACATGGTGAAGCCCAGCATTTTATTCATCCTCCACTTGCAGACTGCGATGGAGATGATCACAAAGAGGAGCATGAGGAAGAGCAGCACGATGGCACAGAAAAGTCCATTGCTGCTGACAGCCACAGGTGCCAGTCCATGGAAGAAGGAGTACATTAACCAGGGCACTGGCAACCTGTAGACACAGGGGAATTCAACTTTAATTGAATGATGTCTATCAATTGAATGATGTCTATCAATTTCTGGTATATACACTATATGACCAAAGGTATGTGGACACCTGACCATCTGACCCATATGTGAGCCTTCCCCAAACTGCTGCTACAAAGCTGAAAGCACAGAATTATCTAGAATGTCTTTGTATGCTTTAGCTTTTTAGTAGAGGCTGTTACAGTACAGATTTAGGGGGTTAAAACTAAAAATAACTGCCTGGATGATTTACCAAGATGGCCACCAAGTGGATAGACTTTGCTAGAAGGACATTGACATAGCACAAAGCCCTCAGTAGCAAGACAGCTGGCTAACACTAGTCACTAGCTAAAACACAAGGTCTTGTTGAAGTAGAAAGACTATCTGTTATGATCTGACAGCATACTGATCATGCTGGTCTACAGAGTTTACAAGCTGTCCACATAGCTTTGTGTGTTTTTAGGCTGATGAGCTATATGGCTCAAAGACAGGTTTCTGATGCCTGTGGTTCTGTGTTAATTCATACCAGAAATTTAGGAATGGTTCTTTCTTTAGCTAAAACTAGTTTGAGGCACAATAACGTAGGGTATGGTCTATTAAGTGTGTGTTGCCACCAATTCAAACCTGGCAGCTCTGACTGTGAATTACTGTTACAATTATAAATATCACAGCATTGTCAGAGCAACTCACAACAGTTCAGGAACATCATGTTTCAGAGTATTTTTGTCCCCTGGCTCAATAATGCTTTTATTTTAACAAAAAAAAAAAATCCTGCACATTATAGCTTTAAATACATTCCACCACTCACCAGTAGTGCATATTACTACAAAGTTGTACTACATTTTGAAGATAATTCTAGATGTACTTGAGTTTATATCCAGCCTATTTAACTACATCTGATTTAAAATCAGATACTTACTGACTTACTGCCATATTAACTTTTTCATGCCACCCAGTTGTAAGACAGTTTGTAAAATTTGTTAATTCTATTCTATAGAATATGGGATATTTAACACTTAACTTTTAGCTAGTTTCCTTATGGCATAACTTTGCTGTTAAGTTAACACCTCTTTCTTCTGCTGGGGTTGGTTCCCTCTGCACCATCACCTGATCATTCAGACAATCTAGCCGGACCAGTGGGTCTGTTCATACGTGCCACTAGTGTGCCATACCACACACTCTCCCTGAGCCTGCTAAGTTACATGTACTCCATTAATGCACAAAATGGGATGTACTTGGTTCCCTCCATTTTGCCCTCTTCCCTCCACCAGGTTTGGTCCTCCCATGGTGTTATCATTTTTTTTGGCATTATACGTTATCAGAGATTTTTCCACACTCCAATGCAATATACCAGTTATTGGGCCAATGACTAGCACTGCCAACCTAGACGGCTAGGTTTCCCTCACTGTTTCACTGCTGAACCTGCTACATAAGCCACACTGGGCGTGGTGTCTGGTTCCAACCATTCACCCCTCATTCTCTTCATAAAATGGACTGTATTTTATTGAGATCTTTAAATGGTTTTTGGACTGACAGCTCAATTGTGCCAGGGCTTAGGGGCACACATTTTTTGCTAGATTTACAGACCACAAGAAGATCAGCCTGGGCCACATGCCTACTGTTGATACCTGCATTGTATGGTGGTCTAAGCAGACAAACTCTATGCCCAGATGTGCACTTTCCAAGCACTGAATGAAGATTCACTGATGACATGCTAGGAAGAGCTTATAATTTTAGATTACATATGGCAATATGTTAGCCATTCTACTGATAGTATTGGAATAAACACTGCAGATGCTGATCCCTCTGTTGGGGAGTTGCTCGACACATTGCAACCCAGGCCAGGGTATGGGTTGTCAAACAAATTTACACATGATGCCAAGAGTGGTTAGTCTGCCTTTCACCGTTCCAGTTCCCCCAAAAGCCTGTCAAGTTTGCATGAATGCTAGACATAATATTATGCCCACAAGCCCCTAGCAAGCATCTCCCTTTGACCTCATGGGACAAGTTCTAAGAAGTGAACTATTTGGGTAGTAGCTATCAGATCAGATCAGTAGGTCCTGATGGCAGTTTCACATAAATACAAACTCCAGCTCCACCAATATCCATTTCTGATATTGATATCAGAGTCCCTCAACAAGATTGCTGCTCTGACCCAAGAAGTTCACACTTGGACAGAGTCACAACTGAAATTGACACAATCCCACAGTTCAGTACAAAGGGTTCTACAATATAATTTATTGTTGTATGACAGTAATTTCCATTCACTTCAAGGAATTCAAAAAGACTGGCTCTTAATTTAGGAACTGCTATTTAAAAGCCACCCACTTATGCCATACATGCCTTGGTGACTTACCCCACAGTGATATCAAATATGTTGCTGCCTACAGAGCTGGAAACAGCCATGTCTCCCAGGCCTTTGCGAGCTACAATCACACTGGTGATTAGGTCAGGGATGGATGTACCAGCTGCCAGAATGGTGAGACCCATTATCTCCTCTGAAATGCCAATGGTTTCACCCACCTTTGAGGAAAAAATACAAGTAAGACTCCATTGTGATGGATTCTTTGTTATGAATATTCCACGATATTAAATTCCATGTCACTGTTTTACTGACATTCCAGTATAAATGGAACCTAAACTAGAAGGCAAATGTGTATAAACTGACCTGATGCGCCCACCACACCATGAGATAGGAGAAAATAGCAATCCATACTATAGAACCCAGGAAGGTAATGACAAAGTACTTCTTGGATGCCTATAAAGGACAATGATCAATGAGACAAACAGACCAGAAAACAGAGCTTCTTAACCTGTCTCAGACCACTCTAAAGTATTACTTGATTTCAAGAATGCTCAAATCCAAATATTTAATAAGATTGCTAGCTAACATTTAATGTTGGCTGGAATATTCGTTTAAAATAGAGGTGTGCATCAAGACTGTGATCCTGCAGAACGTTGTGGGAGTTGTTGATTTTTACTTTCATTAGGGTGGTCAAGTATGGGTCACTGGAATACTAGTGCTTAGACCATGGCACTCTCACTGCCTCAGCCCAGGTTGGATTCCTGGCTAGGGAACCAACCCCTGCACATGACATTGCACTCCCAGTGCCGGTCCCAAACCCAGATAAAACTGGGGAGGGTTGCATCAGGAAAAGCATCCGGCATAAAAACTGTGCCAAATCAAATCAAATGATCCTTTGTTGCAACCCGTAATTGGATTCATTGATTCATTCATTCACCAATCCTCAGTAACTGCTTTATCCTGGTCAGGGTCACTGGGATTTAAATTATTTATGTGTTTATATTTTGGGAAATAAAACCCACTAGGTTCATTAAAAAAATCAGGGGTGGGTACAAACATAACTGCAGGAGCAGGATTGGTCTGAATTCCTTCAGAAGTGGGCAGGAGCAGGATGAAAAAACAATTCCACACACACCTCTACTTTAAAACTCTAACCAGGGACTGCTAACAAAGCTATAAGCTGAAGCATTGCTTAACTGAAGTGACTCAGTTTAAGGCATTATTTGGATTTACTGGGTTTCTGACATCCGGTACAGTGAGCCACAAAGGAAAGACAATGGGTAGAAGGAATAGGTATGTGGCTTGTTTCCGTCTGGTGTCTGGCCACTCCAAGGACAGAGGCTCATCTTTTTCCTCTCCATCTTCATCCTCCGTGCCTCCCTCTTCCTGATCTTCATCTTCATCATCACTGTCCTCATCACTGTCTTCCTCACTGTCATCATCACTGTCATCTGAGCCTTCCGATCCCTCTGAGCCCCCTCCTTCTCCTCCTGCTGCCTCCTTCTCCTCCTGCAGAAAGAGAGAAACAGAGACAGAGCTGGAAGTTTAAATGGCTAATATACACTCACCGTCCACTTTAATAGGAACAACTATACATCTGCTCATTTATGCAGTTATCCAATCATTCAATCATGTGGCAGTAGCACAATGTTACTGACAGAGTGAGTGTCAGTTCTGTGCGTGGAAACACCTTGTCGATAAGAGAAGTCATAGGGAAATGGCCAGACTGGTTCGAGCTTTCAGGAAGGATATAGTAATTCGAATAATCACTCTTTACAACCTTGGTGAGCAGAAAAGCATCTCAGCATGCACAAAACATCAAACCTTGAGGTGGATGGGCTACAACAGCAGAAGACAACATCAGGTTCTACTCCTGTCAGCCATGAACAGGAATCTGAGGCTATCATGGGCTCACCACTGACAGGAGTGGACCCTGATGTGGTCTTCTGCTATTGTAGCCCATCCACATCAAGGTTTGATGTGTTGTGTGTTCTGAGATGCTTTTCTGCTCACCATGGTTGTAAAGAGTGCTTATTTGAGTTATTACAGACTTCCTGTCAGCTCAAACCAGTCTGGTCATTCTCCTGGTCATTCTCCTCTGATCTCTCTCATCAGTAAGGTGTTTCAGACTGCTGACCCTCCACTCACAGGATGCTTTTTTGTTTGTTTGTTTTTGCACCATTCTGTGGAAACTCTAGAAACTTTTGTGTGTGAAAATCCCTGGAGATCAACAGTTTCTGAAGTACTCAAATCAGCCCATGCACAGAGATCACAGAGAACACACTTTTTCCCCATTCTGATGTTTGATGTGAACATTCACTGAAGCTCTTGACCTGTATCAGCATGTTTGGATAACTGCATACATGAGCAGGTGCACAGGTGTTCCTATTAAAGTGGATGGTGAATGTATATCATTTAATGTCTCTGCTTCATCCCAGTTGTTTTGCCCACCTTCTGTCCCTCTGGCTTTTCCTTGGTGTCTGCCTTGTTAGATGGTGCGCCTGCTGGCTCTTTGGATTCCTTAGTCTCCTCTGTTTTACTATCATCACCTGTGAAGTTTCACCATCATATGAAGGCCAAACTCAAGAAAACAAATAAACTAAGCAGCCTGTGATTAATGCACTTATATTTTCATCGGCACAGTCAACTATTGATTTGTCACTGATGACATCACTGAATGACTCTCAGATCTAGTTGTTTTTTAAAGAAAGTAATAGATGTTTCTACAACCCTGTTTCCAAAAAAGTCGGGATGCTGATTTGCAAAACACTGCATTCTGTTTTTATTTACATTTTACACAGCTTCCCAACTTTTTTTGGAAATGGGGTTGTAGTGGAATAATATTATCATGGCAGCTTTTATCATTTGCAGAGATCCTGAGTCTCATACTTAATTCATGAAAATAAGCTCAATTATTATGATAGCCAATGTGTAAAGATCTTCTGAACAAACAGACTGAACAAACAGACATGGACTACAAAAACAAAGCTACTGGCAGAGTCCTCTCTGGCCACCTTTCATCCAGGTCCCAGCTGGTGTGCTGCTGTTTCTGCAAATGCCACATTAATCAGCAGTGTAAATAAGCAGCCGAGCTCACTTGCTAGATCGACCAATGAAATTCAAACCTGTAGACAAACCTCTGCGCAACCACAATAACACACTGTTTACTAGGACACTATGATAACATGGTGGAATACCGGAGCTCACCTTTGCCCGATTTTTCCTTCTCTTTTCCCTCTACTTTTCCCCTGGCCATGTTGTTCAAAATCTGAGCCTTGTCTTTAAACTTCACTGCAAACCAAAAGAAGTGAAATATACAGTCAGGTCTAGACTTAAGGCACCTAATAAAGGTAAGTAAAAAAAGCTGAATGCAACAGCACAGATAATGTTATGTTTAACCCTTCTGTTCTGTTCTAATTAGTAATAATTTACATTTTGACATTAACCCAGGATACATACTTAGGTTTTATAGCAATACAGATAAATTTCTTTATCTCAGTGAATGTCTAAATGAATGACTGAATGAATGAATGTGTAATTGGAATTGAAAGGAAGATAACCCGAAGAGCAAATATACTCACAAATGTTTTTTTGTTTCAGATTTACAAACACCCAACAATCACATAAACAAGGTGGCACAAATCACGGTGCTTTGTTACACCTTGTCATTAGTTGGACATAATTTCTGTAATATAAATTTGATTGTATGATTGTTCATCATGATTGTCTTTTAGACTCAGCCAAGAACCGTTATATGTTTCATTTTTAGTATTGTCACTTATAATTAAGCGATAGCGCACAAGCAAGAGTGCTGTTTTAGTGAATATCAGCATGGATGGGAATCGGCCATAGGCCATCAACAAAAATAGTTCCCAAAGAAGCCACAGCTGGATAGAGCATTGCGTGACAAGCTGTAGTAAGTGTAGCAATGGTTTCAATGTAATGAACTATTGCTAGAGTTGAAAATTTAAGTAGCAAACAGACACGCGGAGTGATACAAACAGCGAAAGGCACCAGTGATGTTATGCTAAATATCAGCACTCTTGGAACGCTTATCCACTCAAATTAGTGGTCCGGAACTAACTGTTGTATAATGGGTCATTTTGGGCCGAACAGAACATATAGGATAAAACATGGGGAAAACATGCTTTTATTGTGATAAATATAATAATACAAATGACAGCTACAGTGAATATAAAAACTCAACACACCCCTGTTAAAACTGCAGGTTTTTTGATATAAAAAACTAATAATAATAAAACCAAGATAAATCATGTCATGTGAAAACCCAAGTGAAAAACAAATAAAAACATTTTAGTTGGAAAAGAAGAAAAAAACTTACAATAACCTGGTGAACACCACTTAACTAATACTTTGTTAAAGCAGCTTTTGCTTGTAATTCAGCACTTAACCATTTTGGGTAGTCATTTTGAGTCTACCAACTTCCTGATTTGGCAATTTTATTCCACTTTATTCAACCATTGGAAAATGCTCTAGATCTATCAAATTACTAGGGGATCTCCTGCAATTTGATAGATAGATTTAATAGATAGATAGTTATCATGCTGGAAGGTGAGATTTTTCTTCACCTTCAGTTGTCTAAGAGAAGCCTGCAGGTTTTTGCCAAAATGGATGGCCAAAGAGTTCTACCTGGGTCTCATCAGATGATAACACATTCTGCCACACGGTTTAGGGTAATTTAGGTGGGCTTGGAAAAAGAATTTTGTGAGAAAGGGGCTTCTGTCTAGCCACCCTTCCCCATAACCCAGACATGTGAAGAACTGTCACATGTGAGGAGTGACCAGTACTTGCCAGATATTCCTGCAGCTCCTTTAATGTTGGTGCTGGTCTCTTGGCAGCCTCTCTGATAAGTTTTTGTCTTGTGTTTTGGACATCCTGTTCTTGGTAATGTTACTGTGGTGCCCCATTTTCTCCACTTGTTGATGATGGCCTTCACAGTGTTCTATGATATGTCTAATGTTTCAAAAAGTTCTTTTGTAATCCTCTCCTGATTGATACTTTTTGACAATGAGATCCCGTACATGCTTTGTAATCTCTTTGCGGACCATGGCTTCAGCAGTTGGATGAACCCAAGGTGTCAAAGAAAATCCTACAGAAACAGATGATCTTTATTTTGGGTTCATCAGAATCACTTTATTCATGACAGGCATATGATAATTACTTTTGCACATGAGTTTTAATGTGATTGGTTAATGCTGAGCAAAGTCACATGCTCCACACTTGTGCAACCAGGTTATTGTACATTGTTTCTTTTTCTTCTTTTTCCTAAAACCTTTCTATTTGTTTTTCACTTGAATTTTGTTGATTGCTATACCACATTAAAGGTGGAAAAACATCTGACAGGAATTATCTTGGTTTCTTTTTTTAATCACAGACACCTGCAATTTTAAAAAGGGGTGTGTAGACTTTTTATATTCACTGTATCTTTTTGAAACATACTGAATGTGTCAAAATTATTGGTGCATTAAAATGGCAATGAAATTCTGGTCAAACCCCTCTTAACGGACTAATTATTGGTTGCATTTATTTCCTCCTTCCATAATATTTAGATGAAGAATAAAACACAACAGGGCATGCTATTACAGGAAAATAATCAGTGCTGGAGTTGTGTGACAGGGCCAGACACTGTCCAATAACAGCATGTCCTGGTGTATTTTATTCCTCTTTTACCACAGCAACAAACAGTTAGAATTTATACTTTAATTATGAATGACATATCATGCTTTTTAATCATTTATAGTTACATTTAATGTTGTGGAATGTTCACAAGAATGTTATCACTTACTTTATAATAGCTATAAAACAGTTGTTCCCTCACCAGTCCCTCTTTATTTCTCTATCTTGAAGAGTCAGAAAAATGCAGCTTGTCATGTTACCAAGAACACAGAAAGAACAAATTCTTCTGTCCTGAAGAGTGTTACAAAGTGTTGACACTGACTCCTTCCATAAATGTTACAGAAAGCTTATATCAGCCATTTCACTGATTATACCTTTTTCTTTGTTAAATAGCAACATAATTTTTAACTCTGTTTACTCATTTGATTACATGGAGCATCCACCATACAAGTTCCTTCCTAGGTTTTTACTATAGAAATGATGATATATTAGAATGAGCACATTAACATAAACTTGTGATTTGAACTGCAGCTAGCACTATTGTCAGTCACCGCTGTCACCTTCTGACCCATCAGATTTAAGAATTCAACAGTGCTGTGGTATAAAAGGTTATACCATATATGAAACTCTTTCATTATCTATCATCACCTATCTCTGTGTTAGCTTAATGTATCAAATGGATGTTCATCTTCATAGCATAACAGACATATATGGACATTAAAATTGAAGTTAGAAAATTTGGCAAACACAAATATTAAGTTACAAAGAAAAACTAACTGGAGACTGCATTATAATTTTTGCACTGCACTTTTTTCACAGGACCTTTCAGTATAATAATATAATAACAAAAATAAAAAACAAAACAAAACAATGCTTTGTAGCAACTATTTATATTTTAAAAATGAATGCATTTAAGTAAAGAATAGTAAGAATTTCTGCTGCTACAATAGTTATAATATACTGTATATAGTCTTTATACTCTCTACTTGGCTGCTACTACTTATGTTTACATTTACGGCAACTTATATTGTTATACGTTTGCACTGCTGTCATCTGATTCATTTTCTACTAGAATTGTGTACTAGTCAGTGCTGCACTGTAACTTACTGTGCCCATTGTCTTGTTTTGGTAGTTTTGTACTGTCTTGTGCTGTCTGCACATGTTTGCACTGTGCACTTTATGTAAAATATATGTAGTCTCCTGTAGTTCTGTGTTTGTTTTATGTAGCACTTTGGTCCTGGAGGAACATTGTTTTGTTTCACTGTGTACTAACTAGCTGTATATGGTTGAAATGACAATAAAGCCACTTGAATTGACTTGACTTGACTAGTATGTGTGAATTGAAGAGAATCTGAGCATAAAACTAAAGTATTTATATAAGATATTTAAAAAAATATAAGAAGGTTCCACTTGGAAACCTGACTCTCCAAATGTGTTCTGCAGTTTAAATAAATAGATTTCCAGGGGTAGCCAAAACAGCAAGGATAAGATTATTTTAAAAATCTGCTGCTGAAATAATATAGTGGGCTGCATCACATATTGATTGGAGCTTTAAAAGACAAAAAAAATCTCTTGTTGATATCCATCAGGGAAGCTGCACCAGTAATTTTGACCTGTATATACAGTGTCACTATAATAAAAGCATGCATCATTCCCGAATGTGCCTTGTATCATATTATCTATGTTGTTCATTTTTAAACAGCCTTTTTGTTCATTTTCAATATATCTGGACCTGACTGTAGATGGCAGATATTTGAAAATACTTCTTTTATACTGCATATGCTGTGGAATTTCAACTGTCTGGCTCCATTACCATGAATATACAACTCACATATAAGCTCATAAAACAAGTGCAGTTAAAAACATCATTATTTCATTGCAACACCAACATAGCAATCACAGCACAAACATCCACAATAACATGGGCATAGCAGCACACCCCAACATCTTACCTTTACTTCCCAAAGAGCTGCTGGGCTTTGTACCCCCATTTACCACTGAGTCTAATAAGCAGAGATTCATATGAATGCTTTTGAAAAGAACACAATAGCATCTTTAAACGATTTTGTACCTCCCCTGACCTACACATACAGTATGTGACGAATTTCATCTATAATATTGAGTCAACTCATGTCAACTTGCTTAAATCATGTAACAGCTATTTCTGTAATTTTTAATTTTCATGATGGTGCAATACTGGAAGAATCAAAAGCACACGTGTAATACAACAAATGCACGAACCATGTGAGTTAAAACCCAGCCCCCATCTCTGAATAAGACGTAGGATTATGAATGAATTATTCAGCACTTCAAAATCTTCAAAATAACAGTGGTATTGTTGCTTAACAATGCAGAAGAGTGCTCTACATAGAGATTCAGGTTTAAAGCCTAGTTTTCCATGCTGGCCAGTGTAGTGGTGTTATATACATCTAAAGAGCTGCACACTACCCTTCTTGCCCTTCCCCAGGCTGGTCATGAGAGAAACTCCATACTGTATGCATTAACGGAGATAACAATTACACAAAGTGGGTCATGTGAAGTGCTATGTAGCAGGTGTGCTGTATCTGTTGTGTATGAATAAGGGAGAGCCCTGATAAGATAAAGGGATTGCGCTGCTGGAGGCTGGCTCTCAGCCAGCTTTTATGAGCTCTATCAAAGCAGCTTAATATGCTGGAGCAGCCCAGGGCTGGCAGCTTGAGCAAGGACCATGAGGCTGCAGCTGCACCACCACTGCTTGAGGATGAGGTTAAGGTCACCAGATACTAGAGACCTTTAACGCCTCTCCTCTCCCCTTACCACTGACCCCTAGGCCAGCTTCCATGGAGATCAGCTTAAATGCACACTGGATGAACATGGCTTAACCCTGGCAAGCTCAGTCTGTGTTTTATTCTGGCGTTTATGTATAGCTCACTGCATACTTGTGTGCAAATAAATAAATAATAATAATAAATAATAATAATAATAATAATAAACTCCCATGATATGAGAGTAATGGATAGTTTTATTGTATAACTAATCACTTTTACCTCCATGTGCATTGTTTTCTCTTGTCATTTGTGAAGCATCTCAAAATTACAACTGCAGGGTGGTTTTACAAGAATTTAATGAAACTACTGTACTGCTGCATTGACAAGCCATGGGATTTTCATGCAAAATTAAGTGTCTAGCTCTTGTGGAGTCAAGATATATAACTAGTAATCTTAGTATGATATGAAAATATTGTGATTATTTTACAGCTCATAAATCCGCATAATCAGTATATAAAATGACCCAGCACATTTATGCTGGCGTGTTCAGTGGTGTGACAAGATAAAATGCCACAGAACCATGACTATTCTTATGAGTCATTTCCATCGCTGCTTCCCTACCTGAATCACTCATCACTCCATAGACTGAGAGAGGCATTTATCTGCTTAGTCTCAATCTGGACTTAGTGCTGCCTTCGCTTGAAACGCTTTGCTAATCCATTTTACTCAGTGAAGGGCAAAGGGACTCCCTTGTATCACACCTTGGCATATTTCACTGTTTATCTACAGAAATGGCTACTTTAATCAAAGATCGTGTTGAATATCTTATTATGTATTAAAAAGCTAAATGCACAGGATGCAAACCAAAACCTAAGCTTAAAAATAATATGATGCTGATTTTTCAGTATTTCTTCTCTTGCTTGAACAGTGTCAAGTTAACCAGAATGACAGTTTTACTGATTATGTTGCTTATTAAGTCAGAATTGCTTCCTTTACAATATATCTAAATGACATTGTCTGTGGGATTGTTTTACATTTTTTGGTTTCTCCTCGAAAAATCTATAACTTATGAAAAGAACATTTTTATTAGTCTTGAAAATTAGAATATATACCTTGCCTCTTCCAAAATCTTGTCTTTCATCACCATCAGATCAGATGACCATGAATCATGGTTCGCAGCTTTACTGGATACACCATTATTTAAAAGGCCACATGACTTCTACAATTTATGCTAAGTGGCTTCCTTTTATAAAGGGATGTATCACTGAAGTGCTCTTACCCTCACCCAAAGGATCCAGTGTGTGAATCATGAGCTGGAAAATGGTGTTTCTCATGGTGCTGTTATGCAAAGATGCTGAACTGCCCCCTCGTTGTAGTATGGGCTTAAGCTGAAGATAGGGATACAGACATACATTTAATTTCACACAGACACATGAAAGATGAAGATAGGTAGCATTCATTCTCATAATGTCAAAAGAGCTAGTAAATAAATATGATTTACAAAAGCATAAAGGCACTGTTGGAAAACAGTGGTAGCTTTACTCAGAATAAGAATCCCATATTCATACAATAGGACATGTGAAACTCATCACACATCTAACATAGATGACTCTAAATTCTGTGCATTTTGCCCATTTGATTTATTTTGTTTCTTTTTGATGGTATGAGAAATATTTCGCTTTTCTTCATTTTAACTATTTTTTTATTACCTTTAATCGATTCTTGTCCTCTGGTTCAGGAGTGGAATTATCATCAACTGATGTCCCATTTTCCTGTGAGAAACAATGATTTACAGAACAACGATTACAGAAGACCAAAGTCACAGAAACTGAGAATAATTTCTTCTTTTCAATTCCAATTCATATGAAAAAAATACATGTTTGTAATTAGATGCAATGATGATGAATAATTAAGTTCACATGTCCTCAGAGGTTGAAATGGGATCAGTTAAATTGGTAGTGTAATTGAATCTCCTGAATCTCAAGAGAGCACAAATCAC
Source organism: Pangasianodon hypophthalmus (assembly GCF_027358585.1). Lineage (NCBI taxonomy): Eukaryota > Metazoa > Chordata > Actinopteri > Siluriformes > Pangasiidae > Pangasianodon > Pangasianodon hypophthalmus. The sequence continues at coordinate 13,679,198 of NC_069715.1, read as the reverse complement.
TGTAGTCGACAGTGATAGGTCTAAGCAATTTCAACATTATATGTATCAAAAAAATGCATCACGTTTAGATGTCTACACAATTATTATAGTTATTTGAGAAAATCAGTTTGTGTGGCATTGAAATCATCTGGTGAAATGTCAAATATTTCCTAGTAGGTACTTAATATCAACCATTTCTATATCATCGAATTATCTAGTTGACTCATTTATTAGTATAATCATATCGATATATATCACATGAACAAAGATGGAACTGTCCAGACATCAGTTAATCAGATCCTCAAACCACAAATCAACTAATACCATGTTCAAATAGATAAACCCTAATATCAGCTATGTAACTGATAAAATGCAAATATCTAACCTTAACCCAACTTCACATTGCACAATTTTTACTATTCCAGATAAATTTGAAATCTGTTTCAAATCATGCACCATCACCTATGCTCATAAGAATGAGTACATAAGGGAGGTGTTCTGAGACATTCTTTAAGGGATCAGATATTTCTCTGAGATATTGAGATACTTACAGAATGGATAGTTTATTATGTAGCTCTTTTTATTGTATTATTTTTTAATGCACAAATGCACGTCCCTGCACTAGAGCAGATATCTTTCTCATATGTGTTCTTAGTTATGTTTCTGTTCAGACAGTAATACTTAAACTTAAATCAATAAGCATTTACACCATGGTATAGAAATTCCTTCCTGCTCCTTTTGGCTCCAGTGCTTCACTGCCCTTTACACACATTTACAGACGTAGTTGTGTGTCCCCTGTATGCAAAGTAGTTTTCCCCCTACATCTGTGTCCTATTCCTTTATGAGGTTTGGATTATCCATATCAACAATTTGGCTGCATGTAGTACTGATTCTTGGAAATGTCCTTCATGTTTACTCCCAAATACCAAATACCATACACTGATCAGGTGTAACATTAAAACCACCTGCCTAATATTGAGTAGGTCCCCCTTGTGCCTCCTAAACAGCTCTGACCTGTCAAGGCATGGACTCCACAAGACCTCTGAAGGTGTGCTGTGGTATCTGGCACCAAGATGTTAGCAGCACATCCCACAGATGCTCGATTGGATTGAAATCTGGGGAATTTGGAGGCAACACCTTGAATGTTTTGTCATGTTCCTCAAACCATTCTTGAACAATTTTCGCAGTGTGGCAGGGTGCACTATCCTGCTGAAAGAGGCCACTGCCATTACGGAATACCATTGCCGTGAAGAGGTGTACTTGGTCTACAACAATGATTAGGTAGGTTGTATGTTTCAAAATAACATCCACATGGATGCCAGAACCTAAGGTTTCCCAGCAGAACATTGGACAGAGCATCACACTTCCCCTGCCAGCTTGTCTTCTTCCCATAGTGCATCCTGGTGCCATCCCTTGCCCAGGTAAGCGACGCACCCGCACCCGGCCGTCCAAATAATGTAAAAGAAAACATGATTCATCAGACTACATCACTTTCGTCCTTTGCTCCATGGTCCAGCTCTGATGCTCCTGTGCCTATTGTAGGTGCTTTCAGCAGTGGACGGGGCTCAGCTTGGGCACTCTGACCGGTCTGTGGCTACACAGCCCCATACGCAGCAAGCTGTAATGCACTGTGTGTTCTGACACCTTTCTATCATAGCCAGTATTAACTTTTTCAGCAATTTGTGCTGCAGTAGCTCTTCTGTGGGATTGGAACAGACGGGCTAGCCTTCTCTCCTCACAAGCATCAATAAGCCCTGGGTCACTGGTTGTCCTTCCTTGAACCACTTTTGGTAGGTACTAACCACTGCATACCGGGAACACCCCACAAGACCTGCTGTTTTGGAGATGCTCTGACCCAGTCATCTAGCCATCACAATTTGGCCCGTGTCAAAGTCGTCAGATCCTTACACTTGCCAATTTTTCCTGCTTCCAACACATCAACTTTGAGAACTGACTGTTCACTTGCTGCGTAATATATCCCACCCATTGACAGGTGCCATTGTAATTAGATAATCAATGTTATTCACTTCACGTGTCAGTGGATTTAATGTTATAGATGATTACTGTATATACACATGTAGTAATAATTTAATAAAACACATTTGAATTAGCTGTTAAAGGTGCATTATTTAGGTTAGTCTTTTTTCAATATTAGGTCTATAGGTTAGATGGGTTTGACATTTGAATGTTTAACCCCTAAAGCCCATTCCCACCCATGTTCATAAAACTCCACCCCAAGGATCTATGGTGGCCTGGAGAGTGTCTATAAAATGACTCGAGAGGAAGCGCATCCAAATACAAACAAGCACAATGGACCGGAAATCCGTTTTCCAAATGAGTTTTCTCAGCAACTTAATATACTTTTTCTAAGGTCACAGCTTAATCCATAGCTTTTTTGTTTGTTTGTTTGTTTTTTGTTTTAAATCATGTTCTACATATAATCAAGGTTATTTTACAAGAAAGGAACAAAAGAAACTGAATATTGCACCTTTAAGAAATTTTAAAAGTTCACTTATGGTAAAGCACTAAGCATCTACCTTGAAGTCAAGCCTTTACTTATCAGATAGGAAAGTCAGGCTCAAATTACAATTCTTGTTTTAAAAAGCATCTTTATATGAAGAAGAGAACCTTTTGTTTCTTTTTTCAGCTGCTCCCGTTCAGGGTTGCCACAGCGGATCAACCATCGGGATATTTTGATTCTGGCACAAGTTTTACACTGGATGCCCTTCCTGTCACAACCCTCTCCATTTTCCAGGCTTGGGACCAGCACTGAGAGTGCACTGACCGTGGGATTGGTTCCCTGACCCGGGCCACGGTGGTGAGAGTGCCACATGCTAGCCACTAATCCACCAGGGAACCCAAAGAAGAAGGCCTTTATTTGTCACAATATACATTACAGTACACAAAAATTCTTCTCTTTGCATATCCTAGCTTCTTAGGTAGTGTTAGTACTTGAGCCCCCAACTTTCTGATCAGTAACCAAGAACATTAACCACTGAGCCACCCTAGCCCCTGTACCTATATATATATATATATATATATATATATATATATATACATTTCCTTATATGCTTTCTTATGTTTAAGCACACAGATTTCAGAAAACATCCTGAGCTTTAAAGCTAGGCATTAAAAGTGTGTGTTAAAAGTGCAAAAAAGGACCAAAAAAGGACTCTATAATCTGATGTTCCTGAGCTGGCGTGAGTCACTCTGACAATCCTGTAGTGGTAATTTACAGTCAGCACTGTGTCAGACATAATGGGTCAGAATTGGCAGGAGATTTGTTCATATACATTATATGCCAATAACAGCTGGCAGCAAATCAGGGGAGAAAAAGAGTGAGTGAAAAAGTCTGATATTAAACTGTAAAGGAAAAGGGGTAATGATGTTTTTTTTTCCCATCCTGTGGGAAGCTAGTGAATGATAAATGGTAGTCATCTGATGAAAAATTGGTTTAACTAGTAAACACAGGCTGTGGACCAGCTAGTGACTAACATTAGTTGTTTATTTCTTTATATTTTGTATTTTAAATTTTGTTATATTGGGGCAAATGTCATCTGGGGCATCTACTCACCCTCTCTGTGTAACTTATATTTATTTCTCTATGTATTAGCAAGTGTGCTAACACTAATGCCTAGTGTTTTTGACTTACTGGAGAACAAAAAATACAGATTAGGTAATAAAATAGAACATACATACATTGGGTGAGAGTGAGAAGTGAGAAGAAATGACAGTTTTGTTCTCGACGCTGTATTTTAGCTAGCTAGAGTTAATGGGCTAACTCTATTAGCCTTAGAGATGTGTGTAGCCACCCCAGATAGACGTGAGACAACACAGTAGCATGCTGTGAGATCACAGTGGAGCAACCAAGAGGTTTTGCTCTTCCACCTTAGGCTCAGTGAATGTGACAGTCACACTGAAGTAATAGATGTGTTATATGATGAAGCTTAGCTGAATGAATGAAGGTTTGGGGCCTTGCGCAAGGACCCAACTGTGGGAGTTTGATGTTGCTAGGATTTGAACTCACAACCTTCACATCAGTACCCCAAAGGCTTAACCAATAAGTCGCCATCACACAGTAACACTTTTATTCTCTCTCTCTCTCTCTACAAGTGAGTTCATAATTGGTCTCTACTGGAGATGGACTGTTTTTTTTAAATCCCAGTCTATTGCAGTCATTATTTTTGTTTGTTTTCTAACAAAGTTAGTTAACTCTGTTTCCCAAAATATTAACAAACTAATAGTGAAATTTAAACCACTGCAACCCTGACCAGGTAGATGCGGTAAATTCATCCCACAGCATCAAAAGTTCATGAATGTGGTCTTTCTTTGTCCCGTGAGCTTCATATCTGACCACTCAGTGTGCCCACAACCTAAGTAGTATTAGGTAGAATTCTACATTTGACAATTTCAAATACTGCACATTAAGGATAATAAAGCAGCTTATTTAATATAAAGTACTTGCGCTGATTAGGGGATATGCTACCGTAAGTACAATTTCCCTGTTAATTTTCCTATAATCTGTTCTGTACAGCACTGTTCAATTTGTGAATTCGATTAGTCAGAAGGTATTGATTAAATTTCTATAACTGCAGCTCTGACAATAGTGCTGGCTAAAATTCATATCATAGGTTTAAATAATGCTCTTGTTCTAGTAACAACTAATTCACAGGGACTTGTATGGTGGACGCATGCTCCACATAATTTAAGACAATTAATAAATGGATTTTTTGTTGTTATTTGAACAAAATAAAATGCATAATCGTTGATACGGTGGAGCTTTCTGTAAAGAGACATTTTATTTAACATTTATGGAAGGAGTCTCAGGTGTCCACACATTGTAACAGTCAATGATTTTATGTCACAGGGAAGTCTACAGTACGGAGGAGTTTTTCAGTAATATGGCAATGGAAACTATCTGTGTAATGAATAAAACACAACAGGACTTGCTGTTATGGGAAATGAATACATGACTTGGTGGTGTGATACAGCCTGAAATGTATGATTGTCCTAGAAGATGCTGAAGTGTTTTATTCCTCTTATGCCACACCAATCTGCCAATGATTACACATTTTAATTTATTAATTACCTCTGTCCTGAACGCTCACTTGTGGCAAAAAACGTACTGATCTTTACAAAGCACAGCCACTAAAGACTCCTTCCATCACACTCTTTACACTCACACTCTCCCCAAGACTCTCTTTACTGAAAGTTTCATCAAATCAACGTTTCATTTTCTTAAATAACAACTGTTTTTTTCCATTTATTATTATTATTTATCCATTTATTATTAGCCTTAGATTATACAATGTCCTCCAAGTTCTTGTGAATGAGTTGTTACTATAAAACCTATAAGGTATTAGAACAAGCTCATTAATATAAACCTATCATTTGCTGGCAATACTGCCCAAGCTGTGTTATAGAACATTAATAAATACATTCTGATCAATCAGAATCAAGCATTCAGTAGTGCTGTGGTATGAAGTAAACATAATATAAATGGTAACAGAAAATAGTATAATTGGTTAAAAGTAATTCATTATTAAATATTAATTTTTAATTGTTGACATACTGCTGTGGTATAAGAGGAATAAAAGCACCCCATGTTAATTATTTTCCTATAACAGCATGCCCTGCAGTGTTTTATTCCTTAAGTAATCATCAGTGTTAAATATGTGCCACTGGGTTGAGATCTACTCAGATACAAGAGCTTGACAAACTTGTAAGCCTTCTTATACCCTTTTAACACTATATAAGCTCTAGTCACACTTAGCTAACTTAAACATGCTATATGTTACACAGTTTGGACAGAGCACAGCCTGATAGGATTAGGGTTAACAGTGAGAATGGCTTTATTTCAGCTAGCAGAGGAAAATAGTATCAGGGCTTAAAAAGGGTGTATGTGCTGACACCCTGGGTGCACAACTGACTTTAATTTATCAAGTCTAATTAAATAAATATACTAAGAAAATGTCTTTTATGGTCATGTGAATCTACAGCTATCATGTTATAGCAAATACACTTTAACTTCTACAAGCTTTAAGGATAATTCAGTACAAGAACTGTTAAACTTGAAAAAAAAAAACCTCTAATGCACAAACAAAAGGTTGCCAATATAATGTTTTTTCAATAAGCATTATTATTTCTCAGTTCGACAAATTATTTAAGGTGAACCTTTTCTGTATTACTTCTAATCTTCGTCTCAAGTGTGTGCATGTGTGCGTGTTCGTAAAAACATTATGGTAGATTAATGTGAGTGCTGATCTCTCCAAAGCAACCACTAACCACAGTGTCTAAGCTGAGAGTGAAAGTGAGGTTGAGGAGGGGAGCTTGTAAACATATTGTAACTAACATTTTATTAATATTTATTGGATTCTCACTGTCAGTCTGTGTGAGCTACGTCACAAATGGCAGGACGGCTCATTAGTAAGGTCTCGCTTGCACAAACACAAGAGATCCTTTTCATTTTGTCTCATCAAAGGCTGTCAAATGTGCATGTCTGTTTAATGAATATACATAGGACAATCGAATTTTACTGTTGTCTGTGCTGGACAATGTTATAATACAGTTGCATAATACCTATTAGACAGAACTGAACAAATTATGATTTGCATATTTTTTGGAATGCATTTTTCTTGCACTGTGTCAATAAAGGTCTTTAAGAAGAGTCCAAGTGTGTAATATAAAACAAACCCAATCTTGTTCTATGGCTCACTGATTATAACTAAATTAGACTGCTTGAATACACTACCTTAGCAGGCCTCTATTTAGTCTAAACTGTGAAGAGACTTTCTTAATTAACCCCAAAAAACAATAAACAATGAGGACACACCTTCTCAGGCTCCTCGATTGGGATGACTTTGACGATGTTCTTGTGCCTGCGGAGCTGAGACTTGAATGCATGCTCAATCTGGACGTTGTATTTCATGAAGTAGACGTAGACTGCATAACCACCCACCAGCATTATGCTCTCCCACCACATGATGGTATTGTCCAAGAAGAAGATGATGAGCATGATCAGATCTAAGATGTAGAAGGACACGTCTCTGAAGAGAGGCCACCAGGTGAGATAGAGCATCTCCCGGGAGAACAAAGCACACATTCCTATTACAAAAAGGATGTTAAATACAGCTGACCCTACAATAGTTCCAATACCCACGTTGCTGTGTGAGATAAAGACACCAATCAAGGAGGTGAAGAGTTCAGGAGCAGAGCCTCCAGCTGCCATGAATGTTGCTCCAGCAACGTCATCTGAGATCGCCAACTTTTTAGTGAGGACACCAAGAGTAGGGACAAAGAACTCATCACACACAATGGCCAAAGAAACAAACATGTATATCATCCCAAAGATGTGCAGACACACCCAGCCTTTCCGTCGTTCTTCAATGGAGAAGATGTCCTGAGGGTATTCGCCCTTTACGTGAGGGGGCTCTGCAGGGCCGGAGATGGTGATTGTGGGTGTAGGGTGAGTGGGTTCAGGTGCTGGAGAAGGAACTGGAGTGGGCTTTGGAAGGTGTGGATCTACATAGATGCAGCGGACAATTGTCCTGTTTGTAGTGGTCACCGGATGTAACGCCGTTGTTTCAGCTCTCTCGGTTCTCAGAGGGGCAGTGGATGCAGTTGTGTCTGGTTTATGCGCTGTATGAGTTGATATACCTTCTTCCACAGCAGCGGTGGTCAGCTTAGCTGCTACTCCTGGTTTCACTACCAGTCCTTCAGTAACATCTTCATGGTCAACTTCGGCATTTTCTCCAATCTGAGGTTCTGGCCAGGGTCCTTGTAATCTGGTTCTAACAGTTAGTTGGTATATACAACAAAGCAAAACCCCAGACAAGAGAAGTATAATCCGGGTCAGCTGAAGTCTCTTTCTACGAGTTAGATACATTTTGCACTGCGTTTCCTAAGGGAGTTGCTCTTGTCCCAGACAATATATCCCAGTGTGTCCCACCAGGTTATGATGGGGTGTGAAGGGGCCTGTCACAGAGTGGACCATCTCATTCTCTCAGGATTGGAGGATTCATCTCCCAGGTCTCTCGCTGCAAACAATGGGCATAAGCTTTAAGCAACAGGTTTCTGTGTGTAGACCTGCTTGCATGTCAATTATAGCATTTTAGTGACAAATAGTCTGACTATGCAAACAGACACGGTGCTTTAGTGTGTAAAAAAAATGACAAAAACATGAAATTGATTTAACTGCTTATTTATAGAGCAATAATCTCTATAACAATTATAGAGGAAACAGCTACTGAAAGACAAAGGAAACCATTAAATTGATGTGGGTGTACATGCATTTTCTCTATTAAGTGGCACTTCATTTGTTGTTTATTAGACAAATCTAAATCGATTAGATAGCCTGATGATCCTCAGTCAGTAGCAACTACAGGTGGATATCTATTCTTTTACTTTTTTACGCATAGCCTAGGATAATATGAGCAGATTACGAGCACATTTCATCGGGTATGAATGAGTGGAAACAGATTTTTGTGAATCTGATATTTGTAAGAGAGGTGATGAGAGAGGTGTATGGAGAGAGGTGATGAGAGAGGTGTATGGAGAGAGGTGTATGGAGAGAGGTGTATGGAGAGAGGTGTACTTACGGAGCGGTGCGGTGGTGTCCGTGGCGCGGTGCTGATGAACAGCTGGGCTGAACGCAGAGCTCCGGCGCTCACACACTCGCACACTGCGCACAGCAGCTCAGGGCAACTGGGACGCACAGCAGGACAGCTCTCCACCGTGGATCAGCATAATACCTAATACCTGAAGTCTTTTTAAGAAGATTATCTGTACTGTCTCCCTACACTCTCATTAACCTATGTCTTAAACCATTTTCATCCCAATTATTTTGATCTCTTGTATTTTAATTGTTCATTTTTAAATTGTCAAAATAAAATGAATAAAAACTGACTGGAAAGAAAAATGTAATAATGTAGAAAGCTGTAAACTAAACTTTGGACAGATTTCTATGGAATGCTCTAATAAGCTTCGCCAGCAAAATAAACTGGCTGAAATATTTATCAGTAATAGACTGCGTAGATGTATTGCCTTTCAGTTGCTACAAATGCTTCATCTTTAATACATTCTCTCTCTCTCTCTCTCTCTCTCTCTCTCGCTCGTTCGCTCGCTCCTCGGAACAGAATGTCATGTTTCCATTGTCCCTGCACGGTATCATTAAGGGGTGCACACTCACTCTCCAAAAGCTGCATTTGTTTTTCTGGTTTCAGAATGGGTAAAGTTTCGTTTTAATCACATTTATCATTTCTTTTATTGGCAAAATAATTGTTGTAAGTGTTACAATTCTTTAATGATGACTGTTTTTAGGTTCGGGCGCGATTTGAACGCAGTAAGTTCACAGACGCTGTGGTGTTGCTTGCTAGCTAGGTAGCTCGTTGATTTATTAAGAAAAAAATGTTTTTAAATGGAAAGGATACGGTAACATCGGACAGATTTTGTATTTAAGAACAGAACGGATTATAATCGTTGTTAAGTGTCGTAGAGATACATTGTGAAGAGCTACCGAATAGGTGTTTACCCTGAGACAATAGTGTTAAATGTTAAACGTAAATATTGCCCTTATCCTTGTGATACTGTATGTGCTGTGATGATGTGTTGTAAAGTAATGTGATACTGGTTACCTGATACTTAAAGTAAGTAAAATTCCCTGTGAGAAGGGAAGTGTAACGTCCAGACTGTATTGTACTGTAACATAACAGTATATTAGCACCCACCCAAACAGACATAATCAGTTTCTGCACGTTCTCACAGGTGGCATGTGGGAGCTTCCATAACTTCTTCAGAGTGTGAATAAAATACTTTTGCCATCATGCCAACTGTGGTTCTTATGGACGCGTCACTGTCCATGACACGGCCTGTGTCACTGGAAGGCAGCGAGGAGTTTCAGCGGAAGAACCTGGCTGTCCATGGCCTGACCATGCTATTTGAACACATGGCCACAAATTACAAGTTGGAGTTCACTGCACTTGTCGCCTTTTCATCCCTTTGGGAGCTCATGGTGCCTTTCACCAGGGACTACAACACTCTACAGGTATGAACTATCCTAGTACAGGACAGTTACTGTTGATATTATTTTAATTTCACCTTATGCAATTTGGAAAATGGAGTGTTTCACTATTAGGTTAGGTTGAATGTAGTTCTTTTCCAAATTAAATGGTGACCTCAAACATGCATGTGTTCATATTGTGGTACATCAGTAAATTAAAGATTTGATTTGTTGTTAAACAGTTCAGTTTACTAATTTTATACTTGCTCTTTCAACTGCTGCACAGGAGGCCTTGAGCAATCTGGAGGACTATGATAAAACCTGCCTGGAGTCAGCACTGCAGGGAGTCAGTAACATTGTGCAGCAGGAGTGGGGCAGCACCTGTCCCTGCCAGGTAGTGTGTGTTCTGTTAAGCACATGGAGGGATGAACACCGTTCTTCCAAAGACATTCTCTCAACTGGTGTTTGATGATGGAGGTGGAGAGCATCAACATGTTCGTCTAACACATCAATACAAAATCTCCAATAGGTGTTCAACTGGGTTAAATCTGGTGACTGACAAAGCCATAGTACATGATTTGTATAATTTAGTTATTTATTTATAATATATTTTTATATTTATTTGTATCATACTCATCAAACCATTCCCTGAGCCCTCGTGCCCTGTGGATGAGGACCTTGTCATGAAGAGACCACTCATCAGGCTAGAAATGTTTCACGTTCAGTAAGATGAGGATGATCAGTCAGAATAATTTGTATTGATTTGCAGTGACACTTCACTTTAAAATGCCCCCATGTGTATAGTAACTGCAGTAGATGAAAAATAACCAGTTGGTGACAACACATCAATTGTAAAACTGATACACCAGCAGTAATTGTAGATGCAGGTTGGGTTGCAGATGCAGGTCACATTTTAGGTATTATTATATGAAAATATTTAGGTGAGTTACAATATTTATTTCCCTATAGCAGTCTCAGGTGCGATACTAAGTGTTGCAGGTTTTTGTTGGTGAGTAATTCTGTTTTCTGATTTACCCCAGAGGTCCTTGACCTATGATATGATGCATCACATATTTCACATTGGCATTACCATTCAAGAAATCAGCATTCACATACTTTCACTGAATGTACATTGGCAGGTCACATCTATAAAGAATTTCATTACTTTTCCTTGGCTTTCATGCTGAATTTCTTACTGTTTTTTTTTTTTGTTGTTGCTGTGATTTATTTAATGGCCTGTAGGTGGTGTTGGTGACTGATGGAGCTCTTGGTATTGGTCGTGGTTCTCTGCGCCACTCCCTGGCCACTCTGAAACAACGGGGAGAGGACAAGAAGTTTCCCCTACCCTTCCCTTTTCCCTCCAAGCTCTACATCGTGTGTATCGCCAATGCAGAGGAGGTACTGTTGGCAAATTAAATAAATGCTGTATTGTTAATCCTTACCTTCTGTTTAAGTTATTCAGTATATATGATAGGATGTGTATCAAAAAAACATCACAATTGACTCAATTTCTCTGACATTTTAAATCTTCGCTGATATTAATCCCCGTCATAGCTCCTTTGTTCTTTATTTATATGCACTTGACAGCAGAAGGACCAACAGGCATTTGAAAGTGTTTTGTTTGTCCATATACATAACTATTGTTAATAGTGCTACCTGAGATATTTTAATTACCTTGCTATAAAATCCAAAGAGGTGGCCTGTGGTGCCCATTTTAAAGTGAACAGACCATGTATCTTTGAATCCTCATGTAACCTTAATTTGGACATTATTTTTATTTTTAATTGCAGCTCCAAGCCACTGATGCCATGGACAATTTGGAGCAGCTTCTCACATTAAGTGGTGGAGAGGGACAGATTTTTACTATGGATGGACCACTATGTCTGAAAAGTGTTCAAGCAATGTTTGGGTGGGTAACTATACTGCTCCATCTGTATAACTGCTATACTGTGTGTTTTTTGCACAACATATACCAGTGACTTAATGGGAGTACCATGGATTGCTTATACTTGTAAACATGTGTTGGCAGAAAGTTGATTGACCAGGCATACATGCCTTTCCATGCCGTGCTGCGCTGTGGGAATCTAGCATCTGATGTGCAGGTGTTTCCCAGGCCAGAACCTGTGCTGTTGGATGAGGAGCTTGACCCGGTACCAAAAACAGTGCACACAGGTACCATTTGCTATTTTCCTGTTTTGTACACATTTACAATGGAACATTAGGAATGTAACTCTGGTTCTGGGACTAAGTGGGGATCACCAGAGCAGTTTCTTTTGGAACTAGTGGAGGTTCACTATGTATTGGTTTCCTTGCCGAGTACTAGTAGCAAAGTTGTCACCTTTGTGGTTGGCCTACACAAATTAGCTAATATTTTCTGCAAAAACATACACATGCATACGCACACAGTCAGGTCCATAAGTATTTGGACAGTGACACAATTTTTGTGATTCTGCCTGTGAATACCACCACAATGGATTTGAAATGAAGCAATCATGATGTGATTGAAGTGTAGACTTTCAGCTTTAATTCAAGGGGTTGAACAAAAATATTGCATTAACCATTTAGGAATTACAGCCATTTTTTATATAGTCCCTCAATTTTGATAGGCTCAGAAGTAACTGGACAGTTGACTGATAAGCAGTTTCATCATTATTTCATGACAAATTAAGGAGGCAAAAAGGTCTGGAGTTGATTCCAAGTGTTGAATTTGCATTTGGTAGCTGTTCATGGGAAGTGATGCAAGTGAAGGCTGCAAAACAGACCTGCCAATGGAACTGGGTCACTGATGTTTATTGATGATGTGACTGCTGATAGAAGAAGCAGGATGAATTCTGAAGTGTATAGAGCTATACTTTCTGCTCAGATTCAGTCAAATGCTGCAAAACTGATTGCTGCTGCAGTGCTATCATGCACACACTGCTAAGTTTAAATAAATTAAAATATGTAATATTATATGTATACTTTTTGTTTCAGAGTTGGAGATTGTGGGGTTTATTGAGATTGGTGATATTGCCAGTCCTCCAGTCCTGTCTAGACACCTGGTCCTACCCATAGCTGTTAACAAAGGTTCCCGCTCCACTTCAGATTCTTTGTTATTCACTCCCATTGTATTTGCACTGCAGCTGATTTCTGCTTTTGTGTTTGCTCTCAGAGGCAGATGAATTGGGAGCAGGGGCTGCTGATGAAATGGAAGAGGAGACGTCAACCAATCAGATGGCAGGAAAGAGCCCAAATTTTTGTGTCCTCCTGCATGGCAGTCTGAAAGTGGAAGGCATGGTGGCCCTTGTACAGCTGGGGTAAGAAACTGTTGAATAAGATAATCAAGCCCTGTTCACGCATATCTTTTGTATACCTTTGTATGGTCCCTTGTGTCGGTCTCTAATCATGAACCTCCTCTTTTAGGCCTGATTGGTTCGGGATGCTCTACTCACAGGCAGATAGTAAGAAAAAGTCAAATCTGATGATGTCGATTTTTGAGCCTGGCCCAGAGCCTCTACCGTGGCTGGGGAAAATCTCTCAACTTGGACCTATTTCAGGTAGAACACAGATATTTTGAATTTAAGTGAGTTTGAATTTTTATCTGATTAGAGGCAGTTCCACTCAGGTAAAAACAGTGGTACTTTTAGGGGAAGAGGAAGAATTGATTCAATTTTAATAATAGTCTAAATAATTTATCTATAAAATCCAAATAATTTATCTATTTTTGTCATTAAATATACATTTCTAAAGTGCCATGCAAGTATGCAAGGGTGAATATAACTGCTTACATACTGTACTACTATAAAATATTTGTAACAATATTACCATCGTAGATTTAACTATGCTTGTCTGTCAAACTATATATTATTACATATTAAATTAAAATCCTTCGGCTTTGTAGATGCACCAGAAAATCCTTATGGAGAGGATGATAGCAAAAGCCCTTTCCCTGTCCTACCCAAAAGCAAACGCAGCTATGCCCAAAATGTCACAGTCTGGATCAAGGCCAGTGGACTGCAGGTATGTTAATGCCACCCATGAGTCCTGTCATGATCTGTTTAAGGTTCAAGATGCTGTGACTGGTATGCTAGAGCAGGACTGACCCTAGCCTTATGGGGTGGCAACATCTGATTTGGGGGCCCAGTTCACAGCACCTCACTGACAGAGAATACAGACTGACAAGTTACAAACACAATACAGTTACTACTGAACATAGAATGTTACATTTACATTTATGGCATTTGGCAGATGCCCTTATCCAGAGCATAATGTTAAATGCTCAGTGATTGCAGTCCCATTTCTTTATTCATGTTCTTGGTAGAAAGCAATAAATAGCTGACATTTTGCAGATTAGTCAGCCAAATTGCTGACAAAATTGCTCATAGTGCAAAATTAAATGTCTTTTCCTTACAGACAGATGTACAGAAAATCCTTCGAAATGCAAGAAAACTTCCAGAGAAAACGCAAACCTTCTACAAGGTAACGTACTGTTTAGGAAATCAGTAGGGAGGCTAAATACTGGATGGCTCTTATTTATTTTATTTTTAATGACTGAAACCTTTCTGTGTCTGTGTTGAAGGAGCTGAACCGGCTGCGTAAAGCTGCTCTAGCATTTGGTTTCTGGGACTTGTTAAAAGGTGTAGCTGAGCTTTTGGAAAGGGAGTGCACCTTATTGCCTGACTCTGCCCATCCGGATGCTGCCTTCCAGCTGTCTCACGCTGCCCAACAACTCAAACTGGCTAGTAGTGGAGACCCCAAATATGCAGCTTTCGATCATGTAATCACCCCCATGCTCACTGACTTCTCAGGGGGAGGAAGTGGGACTGACAGGATGTAGGTGAAATAAAGTCTCCTGCATAAAAACCTTTAAATGTCACTGGAACCTGCTTTGCTCCTCATTGCCTTTTCAACTGTGAAGAGGCTGACAATATTGCAATAAGATCCTGGATTGTTTCATTTCTACAAGTTAAATCTTAGGAATAGATAAGGAGCTATGAATTTTGTGGCACAGGAACCACTGATTCATGGCATGCCTTTTGTACTTGGATGTATCCTTGAAAGAAACTTGTTTATCAAGAAACTATTTCTCAGTAAGTATTAGTTTTTTTGTGTACATAGCATTTTCTACAACAATGACCCAAACGAAATAAAAGTGTGTCTCACATTTGTAATGTAGTTGATAGTAATCATTCATTTGAAAGCTTTATTTTAAACAATCATCAGTAGCCTGGTATTCAGTAGCATATACTATTCATCTGTTTTCTTTATATAACATAGCAGATTATTGCCCCTCTTGTGGGTTTCTGCTGCTTTGTTTAAAACTGTCACAGTCCCTGAGGTTGTTGGTCTCTATATCAGTTTCTCTGCTCTTCTGCAGAGATAAACACACAAACACGTTCCGGGGAATGATTGATAGGGAGAATGTTACTACTCTGTCAACTTCAAATGCCCAACCCACTAAACATAACTCGCAATAGAAATAACAGTTAGATTTATAAATACTTTAAGCCCTATCAAATTAAACAATCTGTTTTGTAGTTGGTTCAAGGTCCTATTGGGTTTGAGAACTAGACTGTAAATGCACTTTGTTTGGTTCAGCGGAGGAATGGGTAATCCTGCTTCTGTAATGATTTCTCTAGCTAGAGAGCGGAAAAAGATGGGCTGAGAGAGTCCTGGGTGAAGGCAGGACACTTCAGTTCTTCCGAGGGCATCTCAGTTGGCTTTCCTCTTTTTCATTCGGAACCGTCTCCTCCTCTGCTTGTAGAGATGACGGAAGTTGCTGAAGAGTCCTGTAAAGTGTGCAGTAGTGTAATACAGATCAGTGCTTGTACACAGCAATAAGATTATATTGCAGTTCATAGCACAAGAACAGCACATTTCAACATAGCAGTGTGACTCTCAAAGAGGAGACTCACCCAGGAACATGAGCAGCAAGTAGAGCTGCAGGACGTAGGAGAAGCTGAGGGAGGAGCCGAGGGCTTCAGGCAAAGGGATGCTTAAGAATTTAGTGTCATTGAAGATGGGGATAGACTGGATGACTGCCACAGCTGATGGACAAACAAGCCAGAAACAAGATCTTACAAACATCTGAACCAGACTGCTTGATCTGATTGTTAGCAAACACTTTATAAACATCAACACAGCTTATATAGGGTAAAACTGATTTAAAAATATTTAAAATAGCATTTACTATTCTCACCTTCAGCAAGGACACCAAGTGGGTACAGGGGAATCCAAACAGTATACCGTAGCCAAGTCAGCGTTTTCCATTCAGTGTCAATGCAGGCCAACATGTAAAAAGGGTACCTAAGGTGAATAATCACATGTGTTTATAAAAATATATTATTTAAAAGTCTTACTTTTATAATCCATTTTCACCAGAATCTACTTTCAAAAGCTAATTATTTCCAACACCGTTGTGTTTACAGGCTTTATATTTTATATCCTTTTGCTATCTATGCTAATGTGGGCACTGAACTGTTAAAGCCACAGAGTTTCATGTGACTTCCTTAGAACTAGCAGCTGGGTTAAGCAGAAAAATTTCATCATGTGCTTCAACTTTGGTACATACACTATATGGCCAAAAGAATGCGGACACCTGACCATCACACCAATATGTGCTTTCTAAACATCCCGTTCCCGATTTAGTCCCCTTTTGCTGTTATAATAACCTCCACTCTTCTGGAAAGGTTTTCCACTAGATTTTGGAATGTGGATGTGTGGATTTGCCCATTCAGACACAATAGCATTAGTGAGGTCAGGCGAGAAGGCATGAGGTGTCGTCGGTGTTCCAGTTCATCCCAGAGGTGTTCAGTGGGGTTGAGGTCAGGGCTCTGTAAAGACCACTCAAGTTCTTCCACTCCACCCTTGGCAAATCATGTCTTTATGGACCCTGCTTTGTGCTCAGGGGCACTGTCATGCTGGAACGGGTTTGGATTAGGCCTGTTAGTTCTAGTGAAGAAAACTGTAATGCTACAGGATACAAAGACATCATATACAATTGTGTGCTTCCAACTTCCAATAGTTTGGGGAAGGCTCACATATGGGTGTGATGGTCAGGTGTCCTCAAACTTTTGGCCATATAGTGTATTTCTTTACAAGTGGGTAATTTATGTTTAGAAGCTCACCTAAATATCTCAATGGCACTCCAGAGATAGAAGACAAAGAAAACAACAGGTTTGTTCTGCATTTCCTCTAGGCTCCCGAAGATGACAAAAAGGACAAAGTTCCTCCCCATCACCTTTAAAAGTTTGAAAAGGCAAAATAAAACTTTTCAGTTTTAACTTCAACTTTCAGTTAGATTCAACACTGCATATGTGCAGACCACACCTTTATTTATATTTGAGTGGTATGACTGGATACCCAAGAAACTGTCAACAGAAAAACAGAAGAGTGATGGGCATATGCACATAGTTACCTGTTTTATAGGTAGACCACCCACCCTCACACAAACTGTACTTTTCAGTAAAAAAAAAAAAAAAAAGTATGCTTGCTGTGTACATTTTTATGTTCAGTATACATCTCAGCTGTGTTAAGGTGTACAATAAGGCATGGCCATGTCGGAGTCAGTGCTTTGCAAAGTTCACTGTAACATTTGCTTCCTATTAGCAGTGCACACATTTCTTTTTGTGACTTACTATACATTTCCAAAGACCATATTCAGGTCTTATTCCTAAAATTTATCGATTCTCAATGTTGTAATATACTTACTGCATGTTTATTATATAGATATTGTGGGTGCAATGCAATGCAATTGAAGAACATCAGTTCTACAGCATTTGAACTCGGGCAGTCATTAGATAAAACAGTGTGTCACTATTCCCCTTCATTATGACCACAGACAAAACAACATCAGAAAGCTGAGAGTGAGTTTTAAAATGACCCAAAAGCCCAAATTAAACTAACGGAGACTAAATGTATTAAATTTAATGAAATGTAACAAATGGCACAAGTGAGCCATGGCTGCATACACTGTCTTGCTTAAAGGTTGACAGTGACACATTACACATAGAGCACTTTTACTCCTATGAGTAGAAGAACAGAAGACACAACCAGCTGTTAATATTGCTAGTTTCTTTTTTTACTTGGCGCCCTAATATGATTAAATTTTTATACAAATTAGCAGTTATTTATGCTCAGGATTCTGACTGTAACAGTGAACCAGTAATTCAAAACTGTTACTTTCAAACATCTACTAGGAAAATGTAGCTCCCACAGTCTGGTACAGTAATGCAGGACTACAATAAATATGCATATTGTATTGTTGCTTACAAAAGTATCATGAGTGAGAATTGTGATCTTAATTCTAAATAAAAAAAAAGATTCCTATTTCATCAAGAAGCATGCAGCAGAAATAGAACTCATAAAAAATAGAAGCACTGGGTTCATTTATCAATCGTTTAGTAATTTGGGTATAAATGTTTGCATAATCCAATGCGAACTAAAGATTTTCATCAGATTTATAAAAGTTTTAGAATTCGTGTGTGTGCATGATAAATGCCAATGACCCAGAAATTAACAGGCACATACACAGCACAGCTGATCTGCATTCAGTCACAGAACTCATTTGTCTTAATTTATGGATTTATGTTGTCTTTACATTAAGAAATTTTCAGTGTTCAGTGGAAATTATGAGGTTTTCATGAACACCAAACTTCTTATGTAAATGAATTTATGAATAAATCAATTTGTAGCCAGCTTGATAAACGAGGCCCACTGCGTGTATGTTAACTGTACACTGCTGCATATCACACATCTAAAGTCTACATTAATTAACACAGGAGCTAACGGAGGTGGCATTTACCGTGTCTGGTGTTTGAACCTTTGTTGGCTAATAAAATTTGCTGTGACTAACAGAAGTGGACAAGCTGAACACCTCTTGTTTACCCAACTTGTGAGAGGAATTTTCTACGCAACCAAGACTGCAAGGCTTACAAAATAGAATTTTACCACATACTGAGAAGTTCCTGCAGACTATATTGATTAATCATGAATTGGTTAGTCTTAACATCTTGAGTTACTGTACATTTGACATGATCTACAGCTCTCACCTGTATAAAGGCAGGCATTACACCAGTCTTGACTAACCCCAAGGCAGGGTTAATAACCTCAGCAATGGCTAGCATCTGACAGAAGTACATCACATCAGCAATGGTGTGAAAGGTATCATAGAAAGAATCTATTCAAAAAAGATGAAAAAAAAATGAATGTAACCAATCAGATCATCATTCAGAAGAAAGTACATCCTCTATTATCTCGTTATTAATTACAAACCACACTTGCAAAACAAGCAAACCACACTTACAAGTCTACAGTGCACATCAGGACTGAAAAGGAGGTTATATCTTTTGTATTTTGGATGACAAACAAAGTTCATAGCCTCAACAAAAGCTGACATCTGGGGTAGATATACAATAGATATGGATAGTGTAGTCTCTATGTAGTTTTAAAATAAATCCTCACCTTCCCTAAGTATGAAAAGACGAACAGTCATGTTGACAAAGATCCAGGAGAACCCAAGAAACTGGACCAGGTTGTACATGAAGAGATATCCTTTTTTCAAGCCTAGGTATGCTGTGGGAAAACCAATTTGTATCTGCTCAAGTGGTATTTAGATTTTTTCTTTCTTTATCCACCTTACTTTTGAAAAATATTCTTTTTCTGTACTGGAAAATCAAAAGATCACTTACGGTCCTTTGGAATCCTTGACTCGATGCTTATTTTATTTAATCTTTCTTCCTGTGCAAGCATAAACAAAGGTTAGTGAGAGCTGCACTGTCTCCTACTGTAATGGATCAGCACTTGTGAAGGAAGTACATATTCTGTTTTACTGAAATTCCAGTCATAAAAAAAACATCCTCTAATTTAAACGCCCCCAACCTTTTGCCTCAGCTCCATCTCAGCATCTGACTCGTCCAGCCAGCGGTCGAAGTCAGGGGCCAGAAACACAGGCTTCTTCTCCTGCATGGTGAGTCGATCCCACCAGCAGTGCTTCTGCTTTCTCACTGTGATATTCACCTGCCGCTGGGTGGATTTGTGTTTTATCTACACACATATACACACCAAAAAAAACACTTCAATGCATTTCAGTGAATTAACAGGTGCCTCACAAATCTCACTAACATAAATGAGCAAGCACACAATTCTTCTTCTGTATGTACAAACAATAAACTACTACATAAAACTTCCTCATTTCTACAGAAGAATGTACACTGAAAGTATTTCATCACTTATAAGATATCTGCTATCTGAAAGCCATTTGTCATGAAAATGTTAAAAAAACTTGAGCTAACAAGTCATCTTTACCACATACTTATGTTAAACAGTCTATAACCCTTTAAAACTGTCCAAGCATTTAAAAAGTGTTGAATTACTTTGAAAAATTAATGAATAGTCAAACATCCTACCTCAGGTTTCACCGGATTTAAGAACTCCAAGCTGAATTCATATTCATTTTCTCCTTTTGCTCCATGACCCTGACCTGGTACAAAAACATTAAGTGAGATAGTTCAAAAGAAAGCAGCATTAAGTATTAATAGCTACTGCAGATGGTTAAAAGACCTACCTCTAAACTTGAGGGTGTTCTCTTGTACGCTTATGTCAAAGTTCTGCAAAAGACACACACACACACACACACACACAAACCCAATAACGTTTTTGCATTTCCTGACTTCCTTTAAAATATCCTTAAAATAAAACAGACACGATGTCTGTGCTATGGTAAATACAATAAAACTACATTACATTGTTTTAACAGATAGCCTATGTTTGATGAACTGCAACAAAACCTGGAACAAATGATCTGTTGTGTGAGCTGAAGGTACAGTAAACTCAAAAGTCAGGGACTTGATATCCATCATTTGCATCAAACTGGTATTCACAGGTTACTACCAGTTGCATGGAAGCACAATAATTGCACTATTGTGTGAAAGTCTGCTATGCCTACATTTAGAAAGCACACTAAGCACTATGACCATGCATTAGCACTGTGAAGATATTTCTCAAACATGCAACCTATTCTCAGAAAAGAGCAACACACAAATGATGGGGGAGGGTGGAAGTCGTTCAAGGAAACACCTATCCCTGTGTACAAGCCACATGTTCTCTCATCCAGTACCTGAAAAATGTCTGTAAATAAAACATGACTGGTACAGATGGCTTGTGGTCTTGGAGGAGGAAGCCATGGATCTGCATCTACAAAGATCGCAGGATATAAATGCTGCCTTCATAGGATATGGTTATGTTGTGTTGTGTTTGCTGTTTTCAAAAAATAAATAAACCCACAAACAACATTCCCTTGTTTTAAAGGGTTTTGCATGCTGACTTTGAGCTCCTGTTCCAGAGAATCAGGTTTCACTTCGACAGTTAGTCTTTAGTAACTTGGTAACTAACCTTCCAGTGTATGTATTTGCTTCTTAGTGCTATTTAGTAATAGCAAAAATATTGACAGAATGTCAAATGCTAGCTCGTTTAGCTGTCAAAAAGAACTGCCAAATACATATCTATCTATCTATCTATATCTATATCTATATATATATATATATATATATATATAGTAGCAGGACAAAAAGGTGCCTGCTGAAAAACTACACATATATCAGCTTTATATAGGTTTAAAAAGAATTACAGACTAGCTTCTACATGAACAAGCTCGTTAACTGAAGTTGGAGCTAGCTCTCTGGTGAAATGGCAGCTAGCGCTTATGCTAGTTCTCTAATTTCATTGAGGAGAGAGACTCCACCACTGTTACCTTCGCATCGCTTATCTCCACCCGCAGGTAAATTTCGCCGTGTCTCTGGGCCCAAAACACGTGCGGTGTGAGAGTCTGCATCGTAAGATGTTTATGCGGCTCAGTATAATATTCAGTTCAGCTCTCGAAACCTGGGCTGAATAAATGCAGACCCCCGACACATCAGCACCAGGCTGGCGGAAGACGCACAGCAACCGTTCGCCCAGAATATTCGGCGGTGGGCGAGCTGTGCGCGTGCGCGCCTCTGTACAGTACGGCCGCGGGGGCGCGCTTTTTTTCTCGCCCACGAGAATATTTCTGTGTAGGAGAGGAATAGATTGTGTGATAGGCTGCCTCCTTATCTAAGCTATCTCGTTGTATATTTAAAAAAATGCAAATATGGATAAGAACACAGGCGACGACGAGTATAAAAATTTGTGTAGACGGTTACGTTAATACGTCATACTGCCAGCGGGGGCGCTGTCATCAAGGTGACGTCACGTAACGGCAATGTTGACGGAAGTGAAACAAAGAGCAACAGAATTTCAGAAACACGTTTCTACATTATTCTGCTTTGCACTTTATTACCGTTGCCTGTCACAAGTTGACAAACACTTCACCAGAGTGTGATGTGGAGAAAATGTAATGTGTTATTTAATAAGAGTTTTCGGTTAACTAGCCCGTGCCATGGAGCACACTTCTGACTTTGCTAACGTTAGCTCAACGCTGAGCCTGAGTTCTGCTGCCTCCAGATTTCGCGTGCTTCTAGGTGTGACTGGTAGCGTTGCAGCACTTAAGTTACCTTTGCTGGTGTCACAACTTCTCGAAATCCCAGGGGTAAGTTTCTAAGGCAGTATTATTAGTTTGAGTGAGGGTAGAGTATTTATCATTGGAAAGTGAGTGTGATTGTAATTGTATGGTGCTGCTTTGTCCAGCAGATGGCAGTGTTTCTGCTCTGTCAGGTTTTAGTGTTGCTAGGCTGCTGCATCCCAAATCGCTCCCTACTGAAGATTGTACAGAAGTCATTATTTCATCCCCTCCCCAAATTTTATCCCTTACTAACGGCTGTCTGCAAGAAGATATATGTTTATTGGAAGATTGTAAATTTGTACCTTGTTAATAAATAGCATGGTTTGCTTATCCACAAAGGGCCAGTGTGGCTGCAGGTTTTCAAGCAGGATCCACACCTGATTCCACCTGTTTCATCAGTCGATCCTGGCTTTCAGTAGACTCAGGTGTGGCTTCTGTTTGGCTAGAATGAAAACCTGCACCCACACCAGCTCTTTCTCAATAAGATTGGACACCCCTGGTTTACACCACATTCATGCATTAATTCATCTTCAGTAACTGCCTTATCCTGGTCAGAGTCATGGTGAAAGCTGAGGCCTATCCTGGGAATGCTTGCTGTGAGGCAGGAATACAGCCCAGATGGGACACCAGTACTTCACTCAGCACTAGGCACACACACACACATCCACACACTTGGCTGTTAGAGGGAATTTAGCATAGACAATCGCCCAGCATGTTTTTGGGAGACTCTAGATCACCCCTAGACCAGTTTGCTTCTTTAAAAGTTGAAATTAATCCAAAACAGCTATTACAAATTTGTAAAATGTACTCCTTTCTTTTAAATTATTGAGAGAAGGTATATACTGTCAAATAATCTTTAACCCTTTCTCCTTGAAGATCGATGTACGGGTAGTCACCACAGACCATGCCACCCATTTTTACAAAGTTGCTGAGGTTCCTGTCCGTGTCTACACAGACAAGGACGAGTGGGAGGTGAGTATGCTTGGTATCTATACAAGCACTGTTGCAGATCATGAAGAGATAAATATGTGATTTTTGTCTGTCTTAGATGTGGAAAACACGCTCTGACCCTGTGCTACACATAGAGCTGCGACGGTGGGCCGACCTGCTAGTCATTGCTCCACTGGATGCAAACACACTCGGCAAGATAGCCAGTGGTATTTGTGACAACCTTCTGGTGAGACTGGGTTTCTTTAATATAGAGATATAAAGTACATCCAAAAACCTTGTCAAATAAAAATATCCACTTGTCAAATAAAAATATCCACTTCTCTTTTTTAGAGAATTGTTTCTAAACATGGGTCATGTAATTGTGGTTTGGCAAACCTGAGCTGAATATTGATTAAAAACTTTGTTAGAAGTGGATTCTAAATATTGAGTCATGGTAGTTGATCTAATTTGTAGTGAGAAGCTCTGCAGGTCCCTGGAAGTTGCTCTAAGTGTTTTGTCTTAATCCACAATGGATTGATGGTTTTATGCTTTTCTAGGAAGGTTAGTGGCATTTTATCACTAGAACCTACAAGAACCAGGCTAGAAATAATGTAATCCTGCAGTGGAAAGAGAGAAATTATTCTATAACATAAACATTGCACATATCGATTCAAAATTTACGCTCTCATAACTAGAGCAACTTGTCTTTCCAAAAAAATTCTCTAACAATGTCTTTAAAACTTTTTTCTAAAAAACTGCAGAATTGTCATCCTCACAAAATGTCATCCTTAATACTTTTATTTTATGTAGTTGCTCCCACTCTCCAGCTCTGTAGTTGCTTTTGATCATATCTTATTATCAAAGAGTATAAACATGAGGTTTTTTTTGACCTGCACAAGTTAGATGATAAATATGAAAATATGTAAACGGTCATGTTTAAATCATGTTAGATCATGTTTAAATATAAAAACAAGAAAGTTGGAAATTTGCCCACAAGTGGGCACAAAAGCATAGCATACACATAATTTGCACATAATTGGATTATGGAAACATATATTTAAACATCACAACATCATTCATTTAATGGGTAATGCTCATTTGCTCATGAAGAGTTCATTTGCTTTCATTTGTGTAAGTAATTCATTCCTCCTGATCAATTAACAGGCTTGGATTAAATTCTTGATGCTTTGGTTTAATGTTTGTGCCAAATGAATATGTAGTGTTTGCCCCTGACAGACATGCATTGTAAGAGCATGGGATATGAGTCGTCCTCTACTCTTTTGTCCTGCCATGAACACGGCCATGTGGCAGCATCCAATCACTGCCCGGCAAGTGGCCACGCTTCAGAGCTTCGGCTATGTGGAGATCCCCTGCATTTCAAAGAAGCTGGTCTGTGGAGATGAAGGTATAACAGCATCACCGTAATACCATTATGGATATAGGTGTACCTTTTGAATACTCAAAGAGCCCTTGTTCCATGATGACTGTCCGTGTTCATTTATGTGTAGCTCAGACTAAAGTTTGTATACTTTTGCAGGCAAAGGTGCAATGGCAGAGGTGTCAACTATTGTGGATGCCATCCAACAGTATCTTCCAAGACCAGCTGTTTAAATCACAGCACAAATGGATGAACACCAAAGTTAGAATATATCTTTCTATATATGTATGAATATATATAATGAATAATGAGTATTTCACTATGAGCACCAATCTAAATTAAATCTTTTTAAATAATTCCATAAATGTAGTAAAGATATTTTTCTTTAATATGTGATGCTTGAGTTCTTCAGTTGAAATAGGAAGTTTAACTAGAAATTACAGAATAAATTACCTTTTGGATATTTTAAACAGACGAGTGTCAGATTGACAGCCCCTTATAAAAAAATAAATAAATGCCAATTGTGCAATAAAGTAAAAAAAATGCAGCTCTATTATTGTTAAAATTGCAAAGCATTTTGAAATATATAATTTATTTAAAAGTCTACAACTGAGTGATGAAAGAAATCATCATAGTTTCCATTTCTCTTGAAATTTATTGTGTTTCTTGGAAGTTATTGGTCTCTCCCCCAAAATTATTGCCCAACTCTCTTTAGTTTCCCTGTCATGTTCTCAAGTTCAGTGCTTGTTTTTGATCTGTTCCATCTCCCAACACATCTACCATTGTTTTACAGCCTACAGTATCAGGTATGTAGTGAAATAAGATTTATAAATATGAAATGACTGTGAGTCCTGGCTCTCTGAATGCTTTTTAGAATATGGTTTCTCATTGATTTTTAGTAGTGTTACCTATTCAAATGTGGGATTAGCTCATGTCCTGCTTCAATAAACTCCCTTATCAATCATGAGCAAGTTATATATTTGAGTGTGTATCTAAGGCTTGAATAGAGAAATTAAAGCTGTGTCATGGAGGTGTGATAATGTTAGCTTACTGAAGCCAGCATTTTGTCTTCAATTTTTTTCATTATTCTCCTGTTCAGGTTAAAACCATCAAATTTGCTGATGGTGGAATCAAAGTATTCAAATTACAGCTAGCTGAAGTTTCATATTGAAACTATATGCAAAATCAAGTATTTAGCTTTTGTAGTAATCAAATAGTAGTTTTTTTAGTAGCTACAGTACATTGTATCTGTTTCATTTTTATTTGCATTTATTCATTTCTTTTTTATCCTGGAATCTGATGTGTCATTAAACTGTGGATGAAGCTTTGATCGAATAACCTCTTGCATTTGGCTGCTTTACATTACAACAGCTATGACACATCCCTTATTTTATTTCTCCACTCCTCACACCAGTAATATAACATGATTGCAATCAATGTCTGCAATAAAAAAAAATCCTCTGTTTTAGCTAGATACAAATGTTCCCAAGTAATTATGAAACTGCCTTGAAGAACAAATGCCTGAGTGCAAGGCTTTGTTTTATGTTTTCTAAAGGCAGCAATTTATACATAAATACTCATTTCCTCACATTCCCATTCTTTCATTTTCACATTTTATTTTACTCAACATGAAAAACGTAAAATGCATCCTACTACCTGTACTACTAAATATTCACTTGATTAATATAATAACACAAAGACAGATAAGTATTTCTCAGCAGTGAATATGTCAATATGATATATGGGTTTTATTATATAAATATTATTAATATAAGACATTCCATAAAATAAATTGGGAGATTTTTCCCCCGTGAGCACAAATAAGAGGATCATTTACATTGTAATTAAAAACAAATCAGGTTTATTTTGAGGAAAACTATATCATGTATGTGAAATTTTGGGACAATAACTCAAGGCCAGTTAATATGTGCATTCAACAACCAAAAGACTTCATAGCAGCTGCAACTGTGGAACTTTTGTCCCGTCCCCCCCCTCCACACACACACACACACACACACACAGATTTCACTTTTGAATACAATGTTAAATTGCATTAAAGAGAAATGTACTATTTGAATGTATTCTGCATAATGTTATTATGTAAGTAATTACATCACAGATGTTCTTTTTTTCTGGATTTCCCAGATTTTTGTAATGCGTTAGAAACGTCCTTCAGTTCTTTTGCTTCAACTCTTCAGCTCGAATGGGTTTAAGGTCGGGTGAGTGCGCAGGTCATTCCAGTATAAACAGCACCACCACCTTCCTCTCCAAATATCTCTTGCACTGTTTTGATTTGTGTTTGGGGTCATTGAAAATTTCAGTATTAGCTAGAGAACCTTAAATAAGCCAAGGTGCTTCCAAAATTTCAAAAGGCAGTGTAAAAGCCTGGTAAAACTTGTGGGTTATACAGAGTTAAGAATCTTATTTAATGGCCTAAAAATAACCAGACTAAATTCAAACACTGGACTTAAATTGTATTTCAGCATTTTTTCAGTGCTGACCTATATATCCGCAGAAAGATAAACCTATGTTCTATCTGATAAAATATTGTAGCACCATGGTAACTGATCTTCAAGCATGAACATTACAAACAGTCCAGTTTGAGTGGTGGATGTCTGTTGAACACCTGATTTAACCTTTTAGCAAACATGAATGTCACTGAACGTTTGCCTTAGTATTTGCATGTCAGCTGTGTTTTCACAGAAAAGTTCAAATGTCATCATTTTAAAATCTTAGTATCTTCTCATCAGAGCATTGAAATTTTATTATTAATTTCATTTTCTTTTGCATCTTAGGTTATGAGTCCATGCTTACATTTATTCAGAACTGTTCTTGAAATTGTATTAGTTTCCGTATAGGTAACCTTTTCTGAAATTTTTGCATACCTAACTTGATTTGTTTAAATGGTGCGTCTTTCATGCTTACATATCAGTGCAAAGTCATCTTTAAAACCTCTGTAGGTGATAGGATCTTTAAAAGCTCACTGTTGCCCAAAAAAATTCCTGTGGAAGAACTACAAATCTGTACACCAACAATATAGTACTATAGTATGTCATAATTAAATATCTACATGATAACATTTTGAAATGATTTTTAAGATATGATCAAAGAAACATGGCCAGAGAGGTAGAAATACAAAATTACTCACCTAAAAAAATACACTATTAAAAGTTGAACTGCATCCTCATGTTCTTACTCAAGTTAAAGTACAAAAATAGGTTCAGTTACATTTACTTAATTTAATTTAAATGAAAGTAAAAAGTACAAAAACAAAAATCACCAGTGTCTCTGCATATCAAATCATAATTTGCTTTCAGCTACTGACTGTGTTTTAGAGAGCCTTCCACTGCTGGACCAAGGAATGTAGGCAAACATTAACTAAAGCTACCTAAGGAGACCTATAATCTATTAAATGTTAGCTAGCATGATAACTGGTGATGTAATCTGCATGCTATAACTGCAAACTGGTTGGGTAAATACAAAAATATTACAGATATTTCTAGCAAAATATAGGTCACTTTCCTGTTTTTTTTCTCCTGTTGATTTTCTCATTTTTTTGATGTGCCAAATAATTGTACAAATAAATACATCAAGAACCATTCACACCCCTGTTCCTATCACAGTTCAAAAGTCTAAATAAAAGAAAATTTGAAGTACAGACACTTGAAAACTAAAGTAAGAAAATTATTGTACTCCATTACTTCCCAACTAGAGGAAGAAGAGAAAGAAACTGAATGGGTTCTTTTTTGTGATTATTGTTTTTATGTCAGAAAACATGTAGGATTAAACAACTGTACATATCTAGATCATATCCAAAGCTCCTGCCACCTATATGTATATATATATATATATATATATATATATATATATATATATATATATATATATATATATATATATATATATATATATGTGCACTGTAATATTATACAATAATAGCCTGAAGTACTTACAGTAACATTTGCCCATGCTCTAACAGTTTTGCGTTTGGTTCTGGTAGCTCTTGCTGTTAACTATTCTTAAAATGCGATGTTTTTAAGTTTTATAAGCCTTGTTCTATCAGGTGGATATGTTGGCTCAAAGCACATCTTTATTCTTGGCTGATGTTAATTTTGCACCTTATGTTGATTTAAGTTAAGGTTTAGATGATAACCATCATTCAGTAAACAAAGACCAGGGTGCTTTACAATGATCTTATTACTTAAATGATAGCACTGAAGTACTGGAATTGGTTTAGTCATAAAACACGTGGATGTATTATTGATGGGTGTGGGTGCCCACTGTTTGTATGGAGCAGCTGGGACACAATGGACTGGACAAGTATTTGAATAGTTTTTTTGAGATGTATACTAAAGATTGTTCAAACTGTGGAGTCATCCTTCAGATGTAAAATTAATTGGATTTCATGTGTAGGGCTATCAAAATAATACTTTGTGGCCCCAGAAAAACACTAAAACACTTCTTGTGGAAATAGCTTATGATCCTGAGTGATCTCATTGCAAGACTAGATAAGCAACACATTGTCGTTCCTTTCCTTTTTATGTTGAAAAGGAAGTGTGACTTGGACACTTTCAAGCTTTCAGTTCCGCTTGCCTGATGTGAAGTGTGAATGGCAGCTTAGTTTGTCCAGTCAGGCTTGCGCTAGAGGTGTTACATGCATTCAGTCATATATTTATAACTGTCCTCTATTGTGTTGTGCACGAACAGTACAGAAGATTCTGGTGGGTGGGGGGGGGGGGGGGGGTGTAGAGATTTGACTCTGCTGTTTCCTTTCACCTCCCATTAGACCAAGTTTGTCACATCTGATTTGTTTAGCAAAGCAGCTGTGGTGTTGTCATTAGATGAAGGTGCGTGCTGCCTTGTGTATGGTTGCCTTGTCTAAGTCTGCAACTTGTTCTCTTGTCATTGGCTGCTGAGCCGTTGGTTTGGGAAAAAAAAGAAAACAGACACTCAGGCAGGGAGGGAAACATTAATCAAGCAGAGGGAGTGACATCACAGGACCAGGGAGAGTATGGAGGAGGTGCAGCTCCAGATGGGAAGCAAAATATATATTAACCAAGCCCTGGTCAGTTTACTGTCATCTGTACAAAGCCTTGTACAATTGTCAAGAATTGCACCCCACAGATTCTTCTGAGAACATGAAAGAATTGCATCTTGTTAATGATGGCTGTATCAAAATAGCATTAAAACTACAGCAAGTGATGTGGTTAGGTACAAGAGTATTTTTTGAAAATCTTTTTATGTTTATAAAGAGAGTCCACGTGATTGTTCCCCAGCAGACTGTTGGCTGTTGAGGTGTCACCATGGTTGAGTGAACACTTCTGATATTTCCTCTTGTTGTCCTTTGGGGATGAAGGGAACCCCCTTCACAACACCCCCACCCCTGTACTGTTCCCCGAGGTAGAATACAGGTAACACAGACTTGGCTGATGTAACTCTATGGCTGAGTGAAATCATACCAGGCACTGGCACTGGAACATGTACTGTTGAGGTTTCATCAGATAATCAGCACCAGTATAGTGGGATGTAGCTGGGGGTCACCACAAAAAAAACACCTTTGACTTTAACGTATGCAAGCATCTTAAACATCAAAACTGATGGCAGAACTGTCAAGAAACCAGCACAGAGCATTGTACAACCAATGATGTTTTGCTTAAATATTAGTTTACTAATAAATACTGTATAAGCACTAGCTTCAGGGTAAATTACAAATACAGCGTCTGTGGGTTTGAAGATTGTTCTTGGTGTGAAAATGCTGTAAGTGGTGTTATTTCCTGATATCACATTGCTTCCATCCTGCTGTCTGAAGACCTGTTAATCACGTGCTGTCCTGATTATTTACTGCAACTAGCTATAATAACCCCATGATGCTAGTAAAAGTACCCCTCACAGTAGTTGTGCTCGTTCCCATCTGGGTATTTCACATTTTTTAAATTATACTTCCTCTTATGAATTATAATGATCTAGTTGCCTAGGTATGGGACCATATGAGGATATAAACCCTGTCTAAACACTGCTGCCTTTGTGCAGGCATAGTTTTAATTTGTACTGAATAATAAATAAACCATATTTTGTAGATGTAGCCACATACTTGTAATGAGAAGTATCACCAATTCATGCAGTTCTGGACTGACCAGTTTGGCTTATATACCAAAATGTTGAGCACTTTTCTTTTTTTATACAGTATACAGTTTAATTATAGAGGGTTTATTTGAGGGTCTCTTGTTGGCACTTGTCGACCGGCTGTAATGATCTGATGCCATGACAACAAACAGTGTAAGGTGCCGTGTAGACATCCTCAGAGAGATGGTTTTCTGAAACCCAGCTTTGGAGCAAAAACCAAAAACCCAGGGGGGTCTCATGGACGCCAAGAGCTTGTCTAGACTGTGCAGCACTAATCTCAAAGGATGGACAATTAGGTAGTGCTAACACATGCACTTCCACCTGAGGGAATTTAGAGGCCAAGTCAACACCTTGAACACTTTGTCATGTTCTTCAAACCATTCCTGAACAATTTTGCAGTGTGGCAGGGCACATTATCCTGGTGAAAGAGGCCACTGCCATTAGGCAAAACTGTTGCCATGAAGGGGTGTACTTGGTCTGCAACAATGTTTAGAAAGGTGGTACGTATCAAAGTAACATCTACATGAATGCCAGGACCCAAGGTTTCCCAGCAGAACATTTCCCAGAGCATCACACTGCCTCTGCCGGCTTGCCTTCTTCTCATAGTGCATCCTGGTGAAGATGGCTCTTCCTCAGGTAAGTGACGCATCCAGCCATCCACATGATGTAAAAGAAAACATGATTCACCAGACCAGGCCACCTTCTTCCATTTTTCCATGATGCAGTTCTGATGCTCAGAGGCCCATTGTAGGCGCTTTCGGCGGTGGACGGGTCAGCATGGGCAATCTCACCGGTCTGCGGCTACACAGCCCCATACACAGTAAGCTGTGATTCTCCGTGTTCTGACACCTTTCTATCATAGCCAGCATTAACTTTTTCAGCAATTTGTGCTACAGTAGCTCTTCTGTGGGATTGGACCAGACAGGCTAGCCTTCGCTCCCCATGCGCATCAGTGAGCCTTAGGTGCCCATGACCCTTTTGCCAGTTCACCAGTTGTCCTTCCTTGGACCACTTTTGGTAGGTAACACCCCAGAACCCAGTGCAACACCCAACATGACCTGCCGTTTTGGAGATGCTCTGACCCAGTCATCTAGCCATCACAATTTGGCCCTTGTCAAAGTCGCTCAGATCGCAGATTTTTCCAGGTTCCATCACATCAACTTCGAGAACTGACTGTTCACTTGCTGCCTAATATATCCCACCCCTTGACACATGCCATATTCATATTCACTTCACCTAAACTGAAATTTAGTGATGATATTAGGCTTTTTTATGTAGTAGATTTTTTTGCACCCGAATAATTCTTTGCTTTAATCTTTAACATCGTAACACTTATCAAGACTTTTAATTAGGACAGTGTTTATTCTGTGACATTGCATAGATGTTGCTGTTGTTTTTAATAAGTTAGAATTGGCAACAATTTGGTAGATATAGCATATAAGCCACAAACCCCGACAGATCATTCAACTGAGGACCCAAAGGTGCTCTCTCTCTTTCTCTCTCTCTCTCTCTCTCTCTCTCACACACACACACACACACACACACACACACACACACACACACTCAGCCCCCAATAAATCTCTTATTTGCCTTTCATTATAGGTAACCAACTAACCTTACAAGACTTTATGTGTAACACATCAGATGTTGATGACAGACTTTGTAGGAAGCTCCATATAGGGGCTGGGATTGCAACAGAGTCTGATAATATATTATCTATTCCTGGCAGCATCTAATGTTTGTGGTCAACCATCAACTAATGTAGGATGTCAAAATTTGATATTAAGATAGCAAAGGAAATATATCTAAACTTTCAGGGAAATCTGTTTTTGTCAAAATTTCAATGCATTGATTTTATTTATTGGAGTACTGCAACTATTTATTTAAAAAAAAAAAAGACTCAGTTTAATACAGCTATATGCTATGCTTCAAAATTCTAGAGTTGTGGAAATATCTTCTCAGTCCAAAATAAAAGAAAAATAACTTTTCAAAGTCAAAGGGTTTTGGATGCCAAAAATCAGACTTTATTGAAAAACCAACAAAGCTGAGATGTCTGCAGATCATCTGATTTACATAGTCATGGCTCATTCTTTTATACAATTCTAAAACAATGATCTCATTGGGTGGCGTTTTCTCATTTTTTCTTTTAATCACGCCCCTGACCTCTCACAACAATTATTTCATTGTCCCTCTATTTTCTCTTTAACTGTGGTGTGAGCTCAGTCAGCTTATTTTTTTTTAACAATGCGCTGTAAGAAATAACAAATGTCAAACTGGTGAAAAAGATACAAACTTCAGGTACTCCAGTAGAGAAAAGCACTTTCCCATGACAAAGGACAGAACAAGGCTGGACTGAAAAGATACAATTTATGAATGAGAACTGTGTGCTTAGTGATTTCCCACAAGCTAGAGTCACATCAGCTTGTCATAGTTTTCTTGATTCACATACACAAACATTCTCTATAAAATTATTTTCTAATTAATTGATTAGAACTATGCTTAAACACTGATTTAACATAAAGTCACACTCTCTTCATGATTAAAATGCACTTCAGAGTCATTCTTAGGCCTTTGATAGATTACCACATTTCACTTTGATTTAACTTTTGTCATTCTTAGGCCTTTGATAGATTACCACATTTCACTTTGATTTAACTTTTGATTGGACCTGATGGACCATCATACTCTGACCAAGAAAATTCTTCTATACTAGCAATGGCTTGAAGGTATTGATACTAATAAGCAGAAGAATTTATCGTTTTAAATGCTGATTTTACTGTACTCAGTGGTGTTACCTGAGGAAGAGATGACACCAGGATGCACTATGGGAAGAAAGTAATCACATTGCTGTCGCCTACATCCAGGCAATTTTTTTTGAAACTCTAACGTGTTAGTGAACCAAGATGCTGTAGTAAATAAGATATTTCTGGCATGAATAATCCTGCCAAAGGTTCAGATCTGTAGACCTGCATATAATACCCACAATAACAATAATGCACACTGTTTAGAAAATTGTCATCCTCAACTTCTGTCTCTGATGTCATTTGAAAATGTCCTTCTCATGTCCCTAAACAGCCTACTCTTCAAAACAGGCTGACACAAACACAAACTTACCCAACTTCCAGGAAACAAAGTGAATACATAAAGAGTTCGTAGAATTTGAGTGGTTGATGCGTTTATGATCTTAGTTTCATGAGGAAACAACACTCTCAGGGGAAAAAAGGGTACCAAATGGTACCTTTCCCTTGTTGCTGGGGTGGTATCCTTATGAGTACACCGTTTGGACATGATAGAAGATATTTAAATCAAAGTGTGATTTAAATATGGTTTTCATATAATCCATCAGGTATAATCAAGAGTTAAAATACTTAGAAATAATAAGAGATTTAGTACATTTAGAGAGTGACTTTATGTATATGATTTTACAAGGATATTTCTGTGTATTTGAATCAAGAAACCTAAAACAAACTGGTGTGACCTTGCAGGTGGACTATGCTTTTGGGAAAAACAATAAGCACACAGTTCTCATTCATAAATTATATCTTCTTCAGTCCAGATGTGCTCTGTCATATCTCATGGGAGGGCGTTTTTCTCTCTACCAGACTACTGAAGTGCACTGTTGAGGATGTGATGAATGTTAACTTTTTTAAAAAAATAAACTGACTGAGCTCTCGCCACGGTTAAGATAGAAGGTCAGTGAAATAACTGTGGTGAGAGACAAGGGTGTGATAAAAAGAAGAAAAGAGAAGATTTCACTTAATAAGTGTATAAAAGCATGAGCCACGACTGTGTAAATCAGATGATCATCTCGGCTTTGTTGGTTGATTCAGTAAAGTCTGCTTTTTGACATCCAAAACAATCTGACTTTGGAAAGTTATTTTTCTTATTCTGAACTGAAGAATTTTGCCACAACAACATCTGGTACACATCTTTCACCTAAAAGATACATGTCATGTACATTGAAAGCTTTACACTGTAATTATGGTGAAATGATGTACCTTAAATCTTTTTTACACTACAAATGTACACTATATTCACATTTCTGTGTGAAAGATATTACACATATTAACTGGTACAAAAGATAAGGGTCTAACCCCACCTCCACCCCCATCCCAACCTCCACCTCCACCTCCACCCCAAAGGAAAAAAAGGTACAGTTTAGTACCCTCTTTTCTGAGTGTAAGAAAACTAAATATTTCAAATAATATAAAATAATCACACATCCATCATGGATAGCATAGTTGAGAAAGAGTAAACCTCACTAATGCTGATCTTAGGTCAGTGAGGTTTAACTTTGGCTAGTTTTATAGACACTCTTTTAATGTTTTACAAAATTGAGTAGTAAAGCTATGACGTCACTGATATAAAATGAATTTGCAAATCCTCGGATTTCGGCGTCATAGTGCATGTAAATAAGTGCTTCACATTTTCGGGGCTGTTAATGTTTAAAAGCTACCACACACACACACACACACACACACAGACACGCGCGCGCGCGCATTACAGCTCCAGTAACCTTTAGATCCTCCCTCTTTTTCTGTCATATTGTAATTGGCTAACCGTGTGCCAACAGCTTACATACTTATGGACTGACGCCTACAAACTCTTGAGAAAAATAAGGCAGTACTATCTGAGCAGCCTTCACCATCTCTCCATCCGCTAGAGTTCTCCAAACCACACGCTGTCTATGGAACTGAGCTTCTTCACAAGAATGATGATGGCTAACTTTCGCTTTTGGCATGGCTAGTCTAATAGAGCCGGGTGTTGGACGAGTAGGAGTCTCTGTCCTCGGTGAGTTCTTGCTGATGTGTTGTGTTGTGTTGTGTTGTTTGTGAGCACTGTGAGGAGAGTGCAGTAAACTTTGCCAGTCATCCCGGTACGTTATCTTTTTCTACTGCAGTTGGTTGGATTCGAGCCGCGCTTTATTAGGAGCTGCTTGGACTTTGAGAGCACGTGAGAGACCGCCGTGTTAGTGCGCGTGAGGGGAAGAAGCTTCATTCATAAACTGGATTAAAAGGTTACACATGTTAAGAGGCAGGTTAAAAGGTTGTTAAGGGAGAGAGAGAGAGAGAGAGAGAGGGAGAGAGAGAGGGAGGAGGGGTAGTCTGTGATTAATGTGACGGGAAACTGCTCACTTTGCAGTGGCGTGTTTTGGCTGAGAGCTGTTAAGGTGCTTTGTAGATGTTGACGGAAGTTTCTAGAGAATGAAGATGGACTCGTGGGTTTGTGCTGCTGCTGCTGCTGCGTGGGTAGCGGCACTGCAGTGGGCATGCAAACAGCCTGCGCTTCAACCTCACAGCAAGCCCGGGTGGCAGGGGGTTTTTTCCCTTCACTTTTTCCAGTTAATGCTTAAAGATAGACTTTTTTTTTTTTTGATCTGCGTTTCGTCTTTCTCCCGTGATGAAAGTCACAGAGGTTTCATCATGACCCTCTGGATTATCTCCCCAGAGCCACTCTTCAGCACCGGCACTGGATCCCAAATGCCCCCCTACTGGGTATTAACTGCACTAACTAGGTTACTAGGTTAGACTGCTGTATAGACTGCCTTGGTAGAGAGCACTGAGCCATTTGAGATTGAGCCTAGAGCTGCCCGTTACCTATACCAGCACTGTAGTGTACACCAAGTGGCAATTATGGCAATAATTCGTCCAATCTCTGAATAAAATACATTTATTGCACGTTATGATTTATCATTTCAAATCAACAGAATCAACTATTTCACACAGTAAAGCCTGTATTCCCCTTATCTCATTAGAAATAAGTATGGAGGGAGCCCTTCGAATCAAAATATGACCTCTTTAATCATTACTCTTTATTAAATTTG
Organism: Pangasianodon hypophthalmus; assembly: GCF_027358585.1. Classification (NCBI taxonomy): domain Eukaryota; kingdom Metazoa; phylum Chordata; class Actinopteri; order Siluriformes; family Pangasiidae; genus Pangasianodon; species Pangasianodon hypophthalmus. The sequence continues at coordinate 13,642,450 of NC_069715.1, read as the reverse complement.
TGTGTGTGTGTGTATATATGTATATGTGTATATATATTTGTATATGTATACGCACACACACACACACACACACACACACACACTCTGCTGGGCAAAAAAGGCAAATATTCAGCTTTTAATGGTCTTAACAACAAATCATTGGTCAGAAAATGAGCAAGAATGAAACAAACACACTCCTGAGAGCTCCTGTGTGTCCATTTTCTGGTTTGCTTTTGCTGCAGTGAACTGTTTGTTTGACAAAAAGCTAGAAACAGGGAAATTCACTTATATAGTCTTCTTGTACGCAAAGGTAAAATCATGATAATAATTAAAATGTTTGATGTAAAATTCAAAATAACACATGTCTATGTGTACAAAATATTCCAAAAAAAAATCTTCTGGGATGTTTTTTTTTTTTTTCTCTGAAAAGATTAGTCATTGTTTGGTTATCTGCCACACCTGATGCAGTCCAACAAGGGCCACAAGGCTTAAACATTTAAAGAAATCAGAGAGAAAAGCTCTCCCATACTAAGTTCCTTTATCTATTTGTTTCATTCTTGCCAATTCTCTTGCCAATGATTTGCTGTTAAGACCATTAAAAGCTTAATATTTTGCCATTTTGGGCCTTTTTGTGTGTGTGTGTGTGTGTGTGTGTGTGTGTATATATATGTATGTACATACATACATACATACATACATACATCTCAGCCACAGAGCAGTTGATTGTGTTAAATTAATTCAGGAAGTGAAAAATCGTGCTCTCAGTTGCACAATTATAATTAATTATGCAACCAAAAACATGCTTCCAGGACCATAATTGTGAAACTCTGCTGACTAAAACTGAGAGACCCAGTTTAGGTGCTCTCCATTCTCACTGCACGCGTATGAACTGGGGTGTGTCCTTGTTCATTTACTACCTGATGATGATGTGGATAATCTTCAATGTTCGGATGGTGCCGCCCTAGGAGAGCCTGGTGGAACAGGTTTTAGTGACAGACACGTAGTGTCACATACTGGTGCTATGTAAGAAGAGTCTTTCACACATTTTCTTAAAGATGCCTCAAAACTGTAGTAGTGAATTTACTCAAATGCATTCAGTTAATAGACCATGTCAGGTATAAGAGAATTATAACAGGTAAAATGACATAACTGCAGGTCAATTCTAAGCAATTTAACAAAGGGATTAAGCTTGTAGATATAATATGTCTATTAGTATAAGAACTATTAGAATGACTGATGTAATCCTGGTGTAGTCATGGTGCAGTTTGTGATATGACTGGCTTCATAAAGCTATGCATGCAAATGATTATGCCCTATAATAGGCTATTGTCCTTTTACAAAAAAAAGTATTGGATCTTTTTATTTAAAAGAACACTAAAATAATTGTAATATTTTAGAAATACAAAGTGGTCTAGGCAATGGCTGAATGTGTTCACAGGTTTTTAAAAAGCTTATTACATTTCTTCTTTTCATATTTTATGACGTCTCTAAATATTTTTTTAATCCTAATCATATTTTTTGCTTTGGTAATTATGCATTGTACTAGTGTGAAAATGTAATATAGAAAGATCAGATTTAAATATATTTATTCCTCCAGTAAAAATTTTTTTTTTTTTTTTTTTTTAGGTGTCATTTGGTACGAATATATAACCTCAAAGACAGGATATAATGATGAACAGTAAGCGGGTGCAGAGTTTCATGGATCCTCTACCTCAAGGCAAGAGAGCAAGACTAGAGGGTACCATGGGTACTGTGGGGACTTCAGGGCTTTCCAAAACCAACAGCCTGCCTCAGTACTCCCAAGACAAGTCTATACCCTACAGACACACCTATATGTCTTGCTCTCTCAGTGGACAAGAGACTTTAGATCTTCCCTCACCATGGAGTCCCTCTAGGATTTTTGTGAGAAATGGAGGGAGCCCTGTGGTTCATGCTAGAGCCACAGAGGGGTCAATTACAAATCCAGTCATTTACAGGCCTGAAAATGTGAATTTCCCTGAGGACAATGGCTCCCCCACTGTAGCAGAAGAAGTGGTAGTGAAGCAGAAGCTTGCCTACTGTTCTAGAAGTCCAAGTAAGCACAGCCCTAGTACTGCGAGAATAATGTCCCCTGTCCCTTTCAGGAAAATCCCTATAGGTTGCACAAGCTTATCGCCCTCAACAGCAGAAAAATCTGGTGGACTTGCTATTCCAAAACCAGTGTATGGACATAGTCCTTGCTGTGCTGGCCAAAAGTGCACAGTAGGTCACAGCTATACTATGGACCAAGGGCTGCAACGGATGCCCCCACAAATGTTTGAGGATGATCGGATGACATATTATGGTCACTGGGCATGCATGCATAAAAAGGAGTCAGAAACCTTGTTGCAGCAGAGATTATTGCCGTTTGAGCACTGTGGAGAGAGGATACCATTGAAAGACGTAACCACAGAAGGCTACCATGGCCTTAGCCCAAGCAAACCTCAGCGGGTTTCTGCTTTTTCTGATCCACGCCAGAGCAGCTATATGTATAACCATGTCCACCCATTTGTCCCCTCTTCACCAGATCGCTGCCAACGTTTTCAGATGCCCAAACAGGTACATAAGGATCTGGTTCCTATATATGAGCCAGTACCTGGGATGCAATATGGAACACACATGCAGATTTATCAAGACTGTCCTCACACATCTAAGTATAGAGATATACCTCAGCATTCCTTGCTTTATTGTCCAAAGAATAACATTGATGTTTACAGACCTGAGAATTTTCAGCAAACATCTGGGCACCGCCCTATTCTTCAGCCATTTTTTAGGGATTTCAAGAATTCCTACACTGTTGTCCCTCCTGGCCACCCAGTTGTTAGGAACGTACCTGTCTATCCTGCTTATAGAACACACTTAAATGCTAGACACATGAATCCGTTCACTAAGAGACCATTTTGTCCTCCTGTCATGCAGCAGGTAGAACAACCCCTGGACTTTTCCATGCGGCGAGAGCAGAATGCAGACTCCAACCAGGAACAACCTCCTCAAGGACAGCTTGGAATTAAAGGGACTTTTTATCAAACTGAGCCCCAAGCCCACTATATGGTTTCAAATAATTTACATCTTGAAAATTCATCCCTGGACAGTCCATGTCAGGGAGAAGATAATTGTCTTTTTATTAGTCACAATTGTACAGCCTCTCCCACATGCACTGGTGATATATTCAATAAAAAGCAGAGTTTATGTTTTTCAGACAAAGCAGGTAATGGTGCTGATCTATCTAAAAAGCACAGGGTGGAAACTGATAAAAGCTGTGAAAATGATTCTTTGGTTAAACTTCAAATGATACATCAGCTGAAAGCTAATGAGACTAAGCACCCTTCTTCCCCTCCAATGCCAGTAATTAACAAAGTCTTTAGTCTGGCCCCTTACAAAGCCTACTTAGAAGCTACAGGTGTATTGTCGCCTGTACAAGACCCCAGTTGTCCAGTCATGGCACCTGACTCAAAGCCACCAAAAGATGAACCAGAAGCACAAAACACAGATCCAAAAACAAATTTAGACAAAGACATCTTTAAGCCGAAAGTCAAAACTGAGAAAATAGAGCCTGATGAAAGGGCATGTCAATCAGAAAAAGAGAGCCACAGTCCTGTGATTAGTCAGAGCAACAATAATGTAAATGTTAAAGAGGAACAAGACAATTTAGACTCAACAGAGGGTGACACCAAACACAACCTAGTTATAAAGAGTGGCTTTTATTCAGGTTCAAAGTCAGTCACATCTGAAATGCCAGAAAGCCCCCTTGAATGCACTACTGCGTTTAGTGTGATGGATGGAGTTGCTATGCCAACTCAAAACACTGACAAAAAACAATCTGATTTTCCAGCCCCTTTGTCTGCGAAACCCCCAGTTCCAAGTCAGACAAATCAGGCTACGTTTTCCCTCAATAAAATCCCTCCTCATTGCCTTAAACTGACTAGCTTTAAAATAATTTTGCCTGAAGGCTTCAAAACTTCCATGTCTCCAGTCCCTGAGGTTCTTCAGTCTCCTGTTGAGAATAAAGTAGCCATAAGCAGTAGACAGGCCCGGTATCAGTTCATGGAGCTTCACCAGTCACTCTGCAGAGTTATATCAGGCTGCATTTCTCAAACCTCACTTTGTGAGCTCAGGAACTGGTTATCCAGGTTGGACCTGGATGAGTCTGCTTCTCTTCAAGCTAAAACCCAAAAGGTCTCTTGCCTTCTGGGTCCCAAGGCTAGGGAGATGTGGATGAAAGATGGAGAGGCGATGAGAGCACTCCAGAAAGTTCTTTACCAGCTTGAGAACTATGTCAGAATTCAAGAGTGCCCCTTTCCTCATGTCATCAGAGCAGGGGCCGTGTTCATCCCCATGCTGGTGGTGAAGGAGGTGCTGTTTCCTCAGGTCCAGGGCACATTTATAGACCAGGTTCTACAAGAGCATCGAGTTGAGTTGCGGCCAACCACACTGTCGGAGGAGAGACAGCTGACTCAGCTACATAAGCGGGCTTTTTCTTCTAAACTAAGGAGGCTCATGTCCCTCAAACACCTGCCAGATATCTATCCAGATGTCCTCAACCTCCACTACTATGCTGATGTCTGCAAATTCCTTGGTGAGTTGAGGATAATTTCCTAAGACTCCTTGACATCTGGATCTTGTACATGTATTTAGCATTTTGTTTTTATTCATTTCTGCTCTGAATCATGTTGTTTCTGTATCTTTAATGCATAAAAAAGCTACGGTGTTCCATGCAATACCTCAATGTTTGATTGATAGAAATTACTTCGTAGATTTGTTTAAATTAAACAAGCATTCCCTCTGATTGTATTTTAGTAAAGTCCAATGACTGCAAAACAGTGATTGAGCTGCCATTCATGCCAGTGTAGGTGGTAGGCGGAAATCATAAACTCAGGGTTCACTGATCTTACATGTAAAGGGCCTTCAGCCTGCAGCGCCAGTTTATTCTCCTGATTGTCGTCTTCAAATGACTCTTGGGAGTGAATGGAACGAAAATGTGCAGCCACGTCATCCCTTTGAGGGTTAGATTGGACACCATTGATATAACCTACGTATGGTAGAGTAAGAAATAATGGCTCTCATGCAAGACTTAATATGATAATAGAAGTAAAATTTCAAATCTATCAGTAACTCTGTTTACTAGTGCTCATCTTTTCAACTCTGGGTAGAGGAGAGTGAGCTGACATTGAATTCCTCACCTATCATTTGCATGCAGGTCAGTTATAAACAGTGAGTTGACTGAAAGAGTGCTTTAAAAAAGTTTTGCATTCGGTCACATTTTCCGCTTGAAGTAAGCAGAATAAAGTGGATAATTCAACTGAGTGGGATAGTGGTGAGCCACTTTCCTCATACAAAATGTCATGTTAACAAATTATTTATGCTCCTAGCCAATGGGAAAACTCAGATCCAGGCATATTTGCATATTTATAACAGAAATGGCTTCACTGCCTACACAACAGTTATTATTTTTTATACAGCATTTGTTTTTCATCACAATAAGCTGGACTTTATTATCCTTGATTGACTGAATTCAAATTTCATTCCATAATACCAATATTAGTGCAATAAATTAACTATGACATAATGCTTTCGATAACTATGTAGAGAACTCTATGTCCAGTAGGGAGTCATGGAGAATTCAGACTGTCTCTGATTATTTTGTAAAACATAGTCATAGAGGCTTAGCAAAAAAGTACAAAGCAGGCTTACTGAGCCACCAGAACATCTTCAGTGGGACTTGATCCATCAACTGGTGTTTTAATGATGGTAGTGGAGAGCACTAATACATCATTCCAAAATCTCCAACAGGGCTTCAGTTAATTCACTCATCAACCACTTACGGATTCTGAAGGCCATAGCATATGATTTACATAATTTTCATCCTCATCAAACCATTCAGTGAGTTCTTGTACCCTGTGGATGGGGAACCTGTCATCTTGGAAGAGACCACTCCCATCAGGAGAGAAATGTTTCATCATAGCATAAAGCTGTTAGGTCAGAATGACTTTGTATTGATTTACGGTGACTCTTCCTTCTAAGTGCACAAGTAGACCAAAAACCCTGCCAGCAACAAAGCACATCACACAGCACAACAAAGCCACTTTTTTGTTTTTCCTTTAATTTGTCACCTCTTTGTAGTTCCTTTTTTTCACTTTGATTTTCATTTTTGATGAGATATGATGTAAGATTGCAGCGTTAATCATTCTTTGTATTTTTGTGATCATTAGCTAAGACACTAGAGAACAGTAATTGGGATTAAATACATTATTAAGAGGTGAGGATAGATGAGAACCAATCAGCTCCTCTCATTTCCTTTATATTTACCAGTAGAAATAACAAGCCATAACTTGTAAAACAATAAATATTCACATGTGTAAATCATTGAGACTGATCACTCTCCAGAGCATTCCACCAAGACGTGCACAAATTAAACATTTACTAAGAACGCGTGATACGTGATGATCATTTACAGCTATGCAAGCTACATAATTGGAGCTTGTTCAGCCTGTTAGAAACGCATACAGTACCTGTTTCTATCAACACCTGATACATGTGCTTATAAAGCAGTTACAACCGGTTATACTACAGTGTGACTGAATCAATCAGATCTGATTGGTCAAAAGGTATGCATCATTGTTGTATAACTGCAAGGTTCAGAAAGTAGTTTTGCCTGAAATAGATCTACTGAACGGAAGGTTAATGCACTCGTTCTAATACATGAGTTTTTCTATACTAACAGCTCATACACAGGGACTTGTATGGTAGACGCTCCCCATAAGACTAATAATAAACAGACTTTAAAAAGTCTTTAACTGAGTAAAACCTATAATCGTTGATGTGCTGACGTTTTTTTTGTTTCACATTTATGGAAGAGACAGTGTGAGAGAGAGAGAACGAGAGAAAAGGAGATGCTGGTGAGGGAACGACTGTTTATTGCGGCTATAACGTAAGCAATAATGATTGTTGCAAAGCACTTACAATCGATACTCCTTCCATTGCTGTTAAATAAACGTTTCCTAACAAAAAAAAGTCATCACATCGTTTTGTTAAATAACGTTTTTTTTTTTTTGTTTTGTTTTGTTTTTTAGTCTTAGATTATGTGAAGTGTCCCCCATACAAGTCCCTGTGAACGAGCTGTTAATATAGAAACAGAAACGTATTAAAACGAGCGCATTAATATTAACCTATTGTTCATGTTACAGCTAGAACTACTTCCAGATTCATTCTTTCCCCCTTTTGTTTCTATAACAAGTACAGCACCAATGTTTTATTAATGTGTTAGTGTGCATATATGGATTCTGAGGCATTCCATAATACAATTACGGTAAATATTAATGACTAAGTGGCGGTCTTGAAAACTGGCTGAGAGTTGCAGAGTTAGAGAGACATCCTACAATAATTTATTAAAAATACTAAATGACTTGCATTGGTCATTTTTCCACAAATCTGTGAATATTGCCTAATAAGGGAAATGATGCTTTATTGAAAAAGGCTACTAGGTGAAACAGGCTAATCGAGTTGAATTACTTTCTGTATTTTTTTTTTTTTACTTTGCCAATTTAATCCCTAGGGTTTTATTATTATTATTATTATTATTAATTCTTGTTTTTTTTATTTCACATGTTTAGTTTGTTTTGAACCCTTTTTTTATTTTACAGATTCTACTCCTACAGATGATGCACAAAAGGTACTTCTTCTTCTTCTTCTTCTGTTGCCCCACACTGCTTTCTTCTATTCGCTCACTTCAGTCATGAAGCTAAGCTTTTTATTTACTTGCCTCTCTTATCTTCATGCTCTTGGCTGTTAGTACAGCTTTGAGTTCATTCTTTAAATGTAGAGAAAGATGCAGGAAAGACAGGATCCCCCTCATGTGCTGTTGCAGGTAGAGCCACCTTCTGCGTAATGTGATCGGATGCTGTGGTGAGCTGTAGGAAGTGATGTGGTTTGGGATCTCGGTCAAACCTGTTGCACACATCCCCCAGCAAAGAAGCATCTCAGGCATCCGTTGATAAAACAGTGCAGGTGTTTACTTGGCCTAGTTATCATATACAGCTTCCTCTACTTTTTCACCAAGGGTTTTTTTTTTTTTTTTTAAACTTCCTTTTTACTCCATACATGCAGGAGACTTTATAGAAAGATGTTTTTTGCCAGATACTTATTTTACACCATCAACCTTCTGGGCCAGATTTTCTCTAATTGCATTGGAAAAATAAATTGATATAATTTAGTAATTTTCTCTGGCCATAAAATTGCTACTCACTCAGGCTTGTCTAGAGATCTTCCACTTGCTCAGGTCTGTTTTCAACCTTTCTTTATTTTCATATTATTATATTCTTAATCTTAGTAACAAGATTGTCTGTCTTGTCTTCTCTGGTACCTTTATATAGCTAATAATTAGTAGTGTAAATCCTCTACTAATATTTGCAGTTTAATGAAAAGTATAGAATTCTTTTCCAATATTCCATTTTCAGAGTAGTATTGAAAATGTATTGAAAATAGTATTGAAAATGCACATGGCATTTTATGTTATTACAATAAACTGTAGCCAACAGTTCCTTGATGCGGGGTGCAACCCTCAAGCATGTATGTTTTGTCCATGGTATTTATCTTTCCCATGGAAATGTGAAAGTATTGAACCTTTTAAAAATGATCTGGGATACATCATCAGAGGTTTATTAGTATATTTAATTAGTTTAATTAGAGTAAAGGGCTAAAGGTATTACATGCACCTTTTCAGGTAAAAAATACTAAAGATGCATACTAAAGGTGTGCTGTTAAAGCTCTCAGAGAGTGTAGATGATAGATTTTTTTTTGTATTTTGCTTGAGTAAAGAAAAATGACTCTAACTTTGCCCTTTTTTTCTCTCTAGGAAGAGAAGTGAACTCCACTTTTAAAAAAGAATGTGTGCAATGCTCTGAAGTTGAAGTTGAAAGCTCATTTAACGGGTTTGAGGTGCACTGCATATCACCAAGGCCAAACATGCCTGATAACGCCACATGCCTGGAGAACCTGAAGCAAACTTCTTGCCAGAAAAGTCTTAGGAGCAAAGGGAGGGTAAAAGGTGCCTGCAAGAGAAGGTTTTTAGGAGACGACACTTCCTCTGAAGAGGATGGGCCTGCTAAGGAATCTGAAAGCTGGACTTTCACCAGTTGTTTGGAGGTAGAAAGATGGGAAAACGTACCAGCTGCCTGCACCGATGTAGAGGCTCACATTGAGGTCAAGATCGAGTCAGACGCTGAGCAAGAGCCTGAGAATTCCTGGGGGCGCCCCTTGACCTCCGACGACCTCTCCTCAGAGAGCACTGACGTGGATACAGAGATGACCTCGTTATCATCGTATGCAAGACACGTCCCCAGTAGCACTAAGAAGCGCTCGGACATGGTTCTAAAGCTCAGGAAAGTCTATTATACCAAAGGCAGACGAGGCCAAGTGTCCCACTACAAGACAGTCCCGGACCAGTCTGAGGCTCAGAGACGGAGACACAGACACAGACGCTGTCACAGAAAAAAGAAACGTAGAAGCTCAGAGTCTAGTATGCGACACAGAGTGAGGAAGTTTTCTTCAAGATCACAGCACTGCCCTTATCTCTCCACTCAGTGTACTTCAGAGCACAGGAGGAGATGGGTACTGCGCTCGGCAGCACAGAACACCCGCCAGGCCATGAGGAGCCGCTACCCAGATCTAGTGGGCAAAAGGATCCGCCATCTGTATGAAGAAAACGATAAGACAGAGGCGTGGTACAAGGGTGTAGTGCTGCGTATCCATGAGTCCCATCCCAACCCGCTAAAAACTGTATTTGAGGTCAAGTATGACAGCGAGCCGGAGTGGCAGTACTACCTGGAGCTGCTAGTGGACTACACGAAAGGGTGGCTTCAAATTGAGGACTGAAGAATTTTTGTAGTGTGTAGAAGTGTAAATGGTTTTTAAACTGTGAACTTCTTTCATTTCTTTGCATCTTTTCATTTTAAAATGTGAATATTTTTATCATGCTTTTTAATTCTGACAATCACATTTTAAAATAGATTATATTTATAAAGAGTTGGGTCTGTTTAAAGTTTTAACAGCTGCTGTACCAGTTTTGGTCAGTTATATGTTTGAGATATCCCAAACCCAAATGTTTCAAGTGATCTACATTCCAGGACTGTAATCAAGTACCAAAGGACTTATATGTTTACTTTTTAAAAAAAATTTTTTATTGAAGCTGCTGTCTAATGGTGTTTAAATCAGCCATAGCTAGTGATGGTCTAAAGTGCCTTTCCATGTTCTATAAAACGTGCTGTTAAATGGTAGAACTGTTTTTAGACCCAATTCTGCATTTCAATAAATGTTAGGGGATTTTTTTTTCTCCTAAATTATGCTATTAAAACTTCACTTTGGGGTTACTTTGCCATGAAATTGCTGCTGAGGAAAACGTGTTTTGATTTGCCTTCTGTTTTCGTATTATTTTTTTTAATTTTCTAGGTGTAGCAAAAAACTTGAACTAGAAATACTTCATCCTTTAGGTTTCTGCATACATGTTAAATTCCTGCTTCTGTTTTTAAAATAACCCCTTCACTCTATTTGTTGATGTAGTAAATATTATTGTCACAGCTCCCTCTTATGGTTAAATTAAAATCAGAAGTGTAGGCTCTTATCCACTGTTAACAGATTTCATGGGTCAGGTTAAAGAAAACCAAAATGCACTGTCTGAAATTCAGCTTCAGCTTTACAAAGTAGAACAGTAAGCAAAAAGAACTGACAAAATAATAAAAATTTTGCAACATTTTGCACTTTAATATTCATTTTCTCCAAAACAGACAACTAATTTATTTCACATTTTACACTATGTATATAAGAAACCAAACATTTGAATAGCATAAAGATATGTAGAAAAGTATTAAAACTTTCTCTTTTTTTTGATGTCTGAACCAAATGAAAGTAGCTGCTTATTTTGTTACCGTGAATATTACACTGGGATCTTGGCGGACTACGAGACAAGACTGAATATACTGAGATCGTTGAGAAGCAATCGGTCTGACAGACGCAGTAACATCCATGGTGATCTGCAGGACAAAAGCAGCCTTGAGATCACTGGACACTTTCACAAACTCCACTTCCAAATGTGAAGGGAACCACAGGGACTGAGAAAAGCTTTGACTAAATCCAATTAGTAGAGATAAAAACACTTTAGTAGTCAAATTAGCAATGTTTACGTGGAAGACCCCTCACTGCTCTCAGCCATCTGTGTATTTCAGATGCACATGGAACACCTCGCTGAAGGAGAGCTCTATTGACACTACCCCCCAACCCACATACACACACACGTAAATTAGAGAATGCCTTTTTAAGACAGTTTTAATAACATTTTGTAATGCACTCCCCTTCTGTCCAGTCCTTTTCTTGATGGACACTGAGCATGAGCCACCACATGAGCTGACCTGCACTAGTGCTGTGTGCACGGATGCCCTGCCTCGATCCACTTGACCACCAGCTAGACACAGAAACCCCCCCAACACACACACTCTCCATACTCAAAGCAATCAACACTGCGGCATGTCATTCTTGTAATCCTAACACGTGTGAAACCAAACGTACAACTCCAACCATGACGACATGTAGGCTCAACCATATCTGCTAACAGAATGCTTTGCTACCGAACTACTAAAGCTCTTGATGAAACTCATTGCAAGTGACACATGTCCTCATGTGTATAAAGGCGTCTCAGGGTAAAGTACTAATCAAAAAAAATCAGCGCAACTTGCAACTTGTTAAAAAAGGGGAAAAATCAGCACTTGTACAATGAGAATCTTTAATACACATGACCCCTGAGCTAAACATGGTTAAAAGCACATGAAATTTCACAGCAAAACAAGAGATGACTGACGACCAGATCTGCACGGTTCAGTATACACCTGTGCTCGACATTGGCTCAATGCAGACAGCTTGCTTTCACTAATGCTGTTAACTGAACAGTTTCATTCATACATGTCAATGCCTTCAAACCTGCCCCACAAGTGCACCAAAGAAAATTTTTTTGGGAAGAACAGGAACCTTAAGAGAGAGATGCAGAGCATATAAAAGGTTACATTCATGCAAACGATATATATATAGTGTTTGTGTGCATGTAACCTTATATATATATATTTATAAATATAATGAGTGAATGTCACTCAGTTTGGCTCCCAAAAGTTATCACTTTAAAATGAGATCACAGTTCAAAATCTATTTACTCGGGAAAAATACACAAACCAGGAAGAGCCCGGTTGAGCGCCATATTCTTTGTGGCTGGCATGTGCTCCTACAGGTACTGTGTCTTACAACTCTCCATAAGAATCGCGAAAACGATAGCGTTCTACATCTCGGGCTCTTCATGACAGTGAGCTCTCGTTGCTTTTAGCTAGTTAGACCTGCAGCAAACTAAACGTTCCTCCTTGGCATACTGCTTTTTTTTTTATTTATTTTTTTTTTTTTTGGCAGAGTTCAGTCTTCAGTCTCCTACAGCCATGCTCCGGTTTGACGGAGTGAAAAAGATGGAGAGATTTGGACTCCTGTTTTGGGTTAAGCATCCAACGTCCGAAACGCTTCGGAAGAGGGACAAACAAGGGCGGGGAGAGACACTCATTCTACACAGCAAATATACATCTGGTTTTTTTTCCTTAATATTTGAAAAGAATAAATATTTCCTTAAATTTAAAAAGTATGCAAACACGTGCCACTCCTGCTCTTTAACTCCCATGCATATGCATTATGTACAAATTGAAAAATACCAATTTGATTTTTTTTTTTTTGTTTTGTTTTGTTTTGTTTTCAGCAAACATTCAGCAACCCAGACATGGACCTGACCATGCAAGAGATCATGATCAGGACAATTAAAGCCATTATGAAAAAAGTCCTCTGCCCGCACACAAACAAACAGGCCAAAATAAAAGAAAATGAAATGAATTGAAAACATTCATGAAAAAGGTAATAGATGATGGGGAAGAAGTGTTACAACACCATCCTGGACAAGATTTTTTTTTTTTTTTTTTTTTTTTTTTTAAACCATCCACTTGCTTTTCTTGAATCTCAGTCTTCGCGCTTGTTCACCGTTAACAATACTGCTGTACACATTATTGATTATTTTATTTTGAATATTCCTTTTTCATTTAAATATAATTTACTTTCAGTATGAAAACCGAAAAGCCACAGAGGGGAGGAGGGAAAAAAAAAAAAAAAAAAAAAAAAAAAAAAAGGGAGGTGGGCGGGTGGGATGGTGGGACGGCGGGAGGGAACAGGGCAGCAGCTTGAGGCTTGTGCTGCCCCGGTTCAGTTGCATCAGCGCTCTAGTTGATGGAGGCACTCTCCGAGAGTCTGTAGCAGGAGGACGCTGCCTCAATCCTCGATGTACTCCCACAGGTCTTTTTCATAGCCTTCGTGCACATGCTGCAGCAGAACTCTCCGTCGGCTCTCACAGTATCTGCACGCAAGAGTTAATGTTACACAGGACACAAAGTGATGCACTATCACTACATTTAAAACATTTTGTTGTGAGGGATTGAGTTACACTGCCATGGAGACAGACAGCAGTCTTACTCATGAGATGACTAACAGCCTGAAATTAGACAACTACTCACTTTTGGCTTCACATTCTCAAAATGGCAACTGGCCAGACACAACAGACTCATGACATTTTGATTTGTGTTTTCTCCCTATTTCAAAGCAAGTCTAAGTAAAATGAATGGAATATTTTAAACCTGTTCCAACTCCTCAGTCACTGATATTCACACAAATGTGCATCTATATTACATGCATTCAAGGTGAATTTATTTTGACATCTGTAACCTCTTTCAGATAGCTTAATATTGTATGTGACTTTTTCTATGGTTGTAACATCAGCTTTTGCACAAACAGCAAAGGTTACTGAAATCATTATGACTGCATTTGTTGTATTCCTTTGTGAGGTCTTGCTTTTTATAGGAAGAAGGCAATAGAATTTTTTTTCACAATCAAAACCAGAGGGAAGAGCAAAGATTTTATTTGGGGGAGTCAAAGTGAGCCAAATCCCAAGAAATGTGAACGTAGGTTGCAAAACAAGTTTATAGTCCACCCTAGTTATTTATTTATTAGCTAATGCACGTTATTCCCTATTCAACATTTTAAGTGTACAAAAAAAAATGTAAAATAGCATACTAATCCTAATACTAATACTAATATCGGCTTCAAGTTATGCACACATCCTTTTTCTATAATAAAGGCTGTGCCATTTGTGCACAATAATTTACAGAACAGCATTAACACTATAGCAATAGCAGGTAAGCTCCTGTTTTGAATAATCTTGAAGGCTTGCTCAGTGGGATAAATGCAGCTAACACAGCTGTGAACCAGTCGGGTAAAGGCTGACCCAGTTACCCAAGTCATTCCAGATCAGTCTTTCTAGTGCCCTGGAGAATACTTCAACCAAATCATACTGCAATCATCAAAAATTATTGGCTCACTCAAGAAAATAATCAAAAAATGAAGATGAACAACACATGCAATTAATGTTTTTTTAAGCTTAAACTTTAAATAGTGCTATAGTATCAAAAACACTGGGTTTTAAAGATTTTTAAAATTTTTAAAGATTAAAAAATGTTTGTAATTAGGCTTATGCAATAGTGATTTTTTTTTCCTGTTCACAAATTACCATTTTGAAAAAAGTGATAAATGATTGAATCATCCAGAGCCAATAGCCTAAAAAAAAGTATTTTGACCAGTTCAGGTTTAAGGAGTGTTAACAGGGGGGCAGGGGGGCATAATAATTTTATCAGCAGTACAGCTTGGAGAGACCAACACAAAACAAAATGAAAAACCCCAGCATATTTAACTACTTCATAATATTTTATTACTATTAGCATTATTTGTAAAGTGTTAGATTTGACACTTCTTTGTAAACCTGTTAAATGTTTTAGGTCAAAATCTTTGTCCCATTTGCTTGTCCGAAAATGGTTTTTGACCATTTCGGCATTACCATATATGGCCATGGAAAAAAGAAAGTACACCCTCCTTCAATTCTATGTTTTTACTTATCAAGGCCTAAAAACAATTGTGTGGTCCTCAGCAACTTCTATAAACAATCAACCTCAGGTAACAATAAAAAACTCAACAGATTTCAACATGTCATTTTTTCTAAAATGCAAACCAACATTCAGAAAAGAGGTGAGAAAAAAAAATATACCTTTCCTACTTCCACAGTCATTAAGAGTAATTAGCAGCCAAGTGTTGCAAATGAAATGCACAAGATTAGTTAATCTTGATAAATAAAAACACAGAATTTAAGGAGGGTATACTTTCTTATCCCCATGACTGTACTTGTCTATACACTAAATCAGCCATAACATAAAACCACCTGCCTAATATTGTGTAGATCCCCCTTGTGCCACCAAAACAGCTCTGATCCGTTGAGGCATGGACTCCACAAGACCTCTGAAGGTGTGCTGTGGTATCTGGCACCAAGATGTTAGCAGCAAAGTGTTACAAGATGTTAGCAGCAGATCCTTTAAGTTCTGTAAGTTGTGAGGTGGGGCCTCCATGGATCAGATTTGTTTGTACAGCACTCGATCGGATTGAGATCTGGGGAATCTGGATGCCAAGTCAACTCCTTGAACACTTTGTTATGTTCCATTCCTGAACAATTTTTGCAGTGTGGCAGGGTGCATTATCCTGCTGAAAGAGGCCACTGCCATTAGGGAATAACGTTGCCATGAAGGGGTGTACTTGGTCTGCAACAATGTTTAGGCAAGTAGTATGTGTCAAAGCAACATCCACATGAATGCCAGGAAGGTTTCCCAGAAGAACATTGCCCAGACCATTACACATCCTCCGCCATCTTGCCTTCTTCCCATAGTGTATCCTGGCGCCATTTCTTCCCCAGGTAAGCGACGCACCCGGCCGTTCACACGACATAAAAGAAAATCCGAGCAGACCACCTTCTTCCATTGCTCCATGGTCTAGTTCTGATGCTCACGTGCCCATTGTAGGTGCTTTCAGCAGTAGACTGGGGCCAGCATGGGCACTCTGACTGGTCTGTGGCTACACAGCCCCATACACAGCAAGCTGCAATGCACTGTGTGTTCTGACACCTTGCTATCACAGCCAGCATTAACATTTTCAGCAATTTGTGCTACAGTAGCTCTTCTGTGGGATCGGACCAGACGGGCAAGTCTTCGCTCCCCACGTGCATTAATGAGCCTTGGGCGCCCATGACCCTGTCTCCGGTTCACCGGTTGTCCTTCCTTGAACCACTTTTGGTAGGTACTAACCACTGCATACCAAGAACACCCCACAAGACCTGCCAAAGTCGCTCAGATCGTTACACTTGCCCATTTTTCCTGCTTCAAACACATCAGCTTTGAGAACTGACTGTTCACTTGCTGCCTAATATGCCCTACCCCTTTAAAGGTGCCACAGTAACAAGATAATCAATGTTATTCACTTCACTTGTCAGTGGTTTTAATGTTATGGCTGGTCAGTGTATGTTAACTATATACTTGTCTAATGATAGCTAAGTCGGACATACAGTAACAGATTTTATTTGATATAAATGAACATTCTCCATTTACCCTGACAGAATGTGACGGCACTGCACAAGTTCTTCCTGCGCAAGTACTTCCGTAATGCTAGAGTTGATCCTATATCATACAACACAAAGTATTATACAGTGTGAGGTTATACAAAGTTTTTTTGCACAAAGTTTGACGCAAAAACTTTCACTTGAGCTCATCTGCACAATCCAACTAATGTGTTTAGGTATGGACTGAATATTGCCATGGCCAAATCCAGACATTTCCAGATTACATGACAGAGCCCTATCCTTGGTAAAATGTTGAAGTTGTTTTTTAACAGCAATGTTATAATGAAAGTGAAAACTTGTGCAACAAACCAGGTCCATCAGGTGGTTTGCATCTAAAAGAAAATACAACCTAACAGCTTTTCAAGTCTAATTTGATTCTGCATTTCAGTCTTCATCCTGCTATTTGGCAGAATAGAACGTGTGCCGCTTTGAAAAGAGCAGAACATACTATTCGAACAGGGTAAAATCACTTTCTTTTGCTTTAATTATGCACTTTCCAAAATACTTTCAGAGAAAACAAAAAGGTTCTCTCCATTCCAGTTCTACCCCACTAATACACTCACAGTCAAAACCACTAATGCTGTATGCAGTGAATGAAGCTAGCTTAAATGAAACGCAGCTAAGCCTAATAACAAGCAACCAGCAACTGTTCACTCTCTGAAAACTCCAGTCCCAGCAACAGCAACATGGGACATGTGACAAATGAGACGTTTTCTCGATTTATGTAAAATACTTATAATGATACTTACAATGTAATAATGATGCGACAATGCAAATGACTGGCTTTTATAAATTCAACAGGCCAGTCATACAATGCCAGCTGTCCAAGGTCCAAGGTTTCTGTGCTTAGCTTTTCAACAGAACCCTTTCAATACGGTCTGGATTACAGAAAATCAGTGGCATCATTAAACTTACCTGTATTTGTCTTGTACTTTCTGCTTGATGTCCTGCAGTGAATCTTGGGAAATGTCTCGCTCTAGGTATCCAGACAACACCTCAGTGGCATTCTCTAGATCAGCCTGGTTGTTCTAAAAAAGAAAAAAACAGACCACACACTCATACACACTTCTTCAGATTAGCTGTGCTGGGGCTCGGTCACTAACATAAAGCTGATGTCATATTCTTACAAGTTAAAATAATCAACTAAAAGATTCCAAGCAGTCTACCAAAACCTTATGAGATCTACACCTTACCTCAAAAATAATGGACTGGTTGTTCTTCTTGAGGTAGAAGGCAAAGACATAGGTGAACATGAGCGTGGAGCGGCACTGGCACAGCACGTCCACAGCCTTCTTCAGGAACTGCACCTCAATCCATGACATGTTATGCTGCTGCATCTCCTCCATCTTCTGCTTGACCTGCGCGTACAGCTTATGCTCGAAGCGCAGGCTCTGCATGTGGTTCATGTAGCGGTTGCAGTAAAATAGGTACCTCTGCAAGGCTGCTCTGGAGCGCTGCAAAGTACACACGTGTACAATTGTGTATTACCAGAGCCGGCTTAGAAACAAAAGCATTCAACCAAAAACTGTATATCAGGTCTGCGAGTTTGGCTTCTAAAGGATTTGCTGTAATTGTAAATATCCCTTGGTTCAACTTTGCCTACCTCTTGTGCATCCCTAGCTGCCTTGGCATCGTCTTCATTGTAGCGATTGCAGTTGTACCTGGAATGACAGCAAATATGTTTCATTCCTGTGTCAGGCTTCTGTTAGTACAAACAAACAAGAGCTAACCACAAGACCATACCACACTGAACTCACCAGGCTGATCCGTGGGGTTCCCACGGGCCTAAGCAAACCCAGCAGAACTCCGCTTTGCAGTTCTGGTTCCGACACACCATGTGGTTGCAGCCGCCATCCTTCTCTATGGTCACATGGCATTTAGGACATTCCTGCAGCACAACAAGAGAAATACAATCTGATATAGCCACAAGGTAGAAAGAGAGCACTGAAAACTTAGGATCATCCCACATCACTGACCTTAGTGTTTGCTGCAATCCAATTGGACGTTTCACTGTCGTCGTCACACTTTTTAATCCATTTTCTCAACCACTGAATGGGGAAAAAAATGCACTGAGTCAAAAACAGTCAATGTGCTTGACATAGTAACAAGTAACTAAATTGTACAAATGCAACAGAGAATTAGTCACAACATGTGCTACATAGGAAGGGTTAAGTATGATCTCATGTAAAGAAGAGACGAATCTACGTCAAAAAGACGCAAAGGGACAAGATGCTTCCTTTGTTTTTACCAAGGCTCCCCCTGCAATAACAAAGCATGTCTCTAGAGATGCTCTTAGCACAGACACTGAGAGAGGTAGTGCCTGTTTTGCCAAGGAAGGAACATGTCTCACTAGAAGCAAAGCTTTACACATCTTTAGCTGCATTCTCTACATTACATCTCTACTTTACAGACAACAGTGCTGCAACATATGCAGTTTTTAAAGACCCTTTAAACCAACTTCAGATTCAGAGAAGAGAATGATAAGATACCCCAACAGTTAGATTATGACAAGTTATGACAAACTGTCAGTGAGAAATATTTTAAAATAGTGTGTGTGTGTATAAAATATATATATATATATATATATATATATATATATATATATATATATATATATATATATATATCAAATTATAAAGTCACTTCTAATCAAACAACATAAAAACAACAAAAGTCATATGAATTATGTACTTAACCCTGAGGTTAGAGGCATTTATAAGCAATAGAAAGAGTTATGTGATTTTGTCGTACCTTGCACTTTACTGGGTCATGCCAGTTCTCTCCACAGTTGAAGCTGCATTAGGGAATGTATTGAGAACATATTAGCATGACTAATCACAAAAGAACACAGTCCTCCTCCCTGATAATTATCATAGAGAAACTCTTTCTAATTACTTCTATAGTCTGGACTCCAGTCTCACACACAACATATGTGCATTTCTAAAGTCCAATGTAGGCACAAAACCAGTGCCAAAGTGCACAATTCACAATCTAAAGCATTTACTAGCAAGCTCATACTAGTAGTTTATTTAGTCTTTTATTGTCATCCAATTGTATACTTATATACAGTAAAATGAAGTGCGTTGTGTGACTATGATGGTTTGAGTTCTGTCTCATTTTGATCATTTCTGAGTCAAAATAAGAGAGAACTCAATGTCACTAGTATATTTGATACATGTGATTGCCAAACTACTATGTCAGCTTGTCCTGGGCCACAAGCTTACTTATTACATTCCCACACTCTCTCTGTGCTGGTCTTTCTGACAAACATGCTTGTCAATCTCACACTCATAAAGGGGTGGAGGGGGGGGTTAAAATCTTGTTTCTACCATGCAGAACCCAGAAGTAGTGTCTCAGCATTGAACATCGAGTGAACCTCCTTCAAACACATTTAACATCAAAGAACTGGAGCCAAGCTTTTCAATTCATACTGCTAGTGACACATTCATTATTTAACACTTCAGGCAACTAATTCATTGATTTCGTCTGGCCCATGACTCATTCATTCACATCACACTATGGCTACACACGGCTATTCACACTAGCCATGTGTCTTTCGCAAGCAAGTCGGATCTTTTACGTGAATGTTGAGAAAAGACTCACATGTACAAACTGTTTTTTTCCTTCTTTTGTAGATGTAAGCAATGTCATTACACTTGCGGTGTAATTTAATCAGAATTTAATGGAAATCTCTTTTCAACTTCTGAGCTGGTGAGATGCATAACTGACTCTCAGCTGCGTGTATAAGACAGCATGATAAACTAATTTTATATAATGCTGTACAAAGCAATGTTATTTTGATAATTAGAAAGCAAAGTAAGCAAAACAATTTCAGCCATAATTAAGCAAAGAAGAATGATCAGGGGTCAAAATATTGCAAACTTGGACCAGTTTATTTAAAAAAGATGCCAAAAGCCAGCTATTTCTGATGAACTGAGCCAAATGATCTGACTCGCTGAAGAGACAGAATTCCCCTTACAAACATGCATTACCACGGCATATGATCAAATAAAGTTTATTAGCGCGACAAAATAAGCTTAGTGCCGGTGACAGGCGCTGGGTTTAAAATGAGTATTTATTATTTTGCACTGGTTACAATGCTTCAGTGAGCATTTTATTCCTCAAAAACAGCACGCAATCATCTCCCATTTAAACAACTGCAGAGCAATACAAGAGAGATCATAGGCATACAGAACAGCCAAAGACTATACTGCTATTAAGTTTTGTCTTTGGCGCGAACACAACGGACTCTGTATAGTCGTTATCAGCGCCCAGGAATTTAAGGAGCCGATGGTTTTGTCTGTCAAGTATTTGAACTCAAACTGGCCACAATATACATTTATACACAAAATATATCTATATAGCTTCTACCACTAAATAAATAAATAAATAAATAAATAAAGTGACGCATGTTTCTGTGAGTGACATGCCCCCACCCTCTTCCTCCTCAGTGATTACTTCAGGGCAGCCAGCGGCCGATGATGCAGATGGTGTTCGAACACAGGGCCAATACAATGTTTGAGTCAACAAATGATTACTAAGATTCAGAAAGAATTCTCTCAGTATCAGCACTGTCATCCAATATGAAAATCTTCAAAACATAAAAGCCAACTTAAATCAGTGACGTCAGCAGTAATCTGTGTGAGAGGGGAGGAAGGCCACAGCAGGTAAATCGCTTTATTCCAGTGTCCTGTTCCAGTTAAAGGGATTAGGGAGGAAACTTTAAACAGAAAGTTGTGAGCGGACAAGGTGACAGAGTTAGCGGGGAGGGAAACTCCTGAGTTCTGGTCAGTCAGGTGCTTTGCCTGGCACTGGAGCCGGCTCCAGCAATGCCAAGGTTTTATCAGATAATCTAATATGTGCGGCTCAGAGGCCTCTTACCAGAACTGCCGGCCACACTTGCAGCGAACGGGTTTGGCATCGGGGTACTGGACTTTGACTACGTGATGGCAGTCAGGAGCTGGACACCATTTTAACAGTCGATTGCACTGCACAGAAAGTAAAAGTCAAAGTTTGCACAAGATATTTGCAAAATTCCTGAATAAGGTCATTTCCATGTAGGCAATCAGATGCAAAATATTGTTTTGCATAACTATTCAAACAAGATGTTCAAAATTACCACTTTAAGTCTTCTATATTCTGAGGTTAACTCAGGTAAACTCCAGATAAACCAGGAGAAAAGCAGAAGCACTTACCTCTACAAAACTATTGGTTATTAAATGTTGGTACTTCAACTTCACTTTCGAATCTGTTATCAGTCGCCTGGAAATAGACATACAGAGAATAACATGTTATTCTGCCTACTTATAAAAAGAATATTTTAAAAAAAAAAAAAAAAAAAAAAAAAAAAAAAAGAGTCAAGCATTATAAAGTCATTATCTTTCTTGATTTCTTTCTTTGTTTAAAAAGAAATTCTCACTGGCGGTGAAAGTCCTGCATCCTGGCCTACTTGATAACAGTGAAGTTTCCTGTGATTTCTCAGGATCTGGTCATAATCAAAAGTCTGCTCTTAACTGCCCTTAAAAAATACTTCACTGAATCTACTTAAACTGAGAGAACAATTTGCATGACTATATGTACTAACATGTTTTTCTTTCACCTTAGGAAGATTGTGCATTCAAACAGGATTAAAAATGCATACAGATTTATAAAAAAAAAGGTCTGGTGATTGACTTGGAAAGTCTAAAACCTTCCACATTTTTTCCCCTGATGAAGTCCTTTGTTGTGTTGTCAGTGTGTTTTGGGTTATTGTCTTGCTGCATGTTGACGTTCCTCCCAATTAGATTGGATGCATTTCTCTGTAAACTGGCAGACAGAATCTTTCTGGAGATTTCTGAATTCATTTCCTTGTGAATTCCATTCTGACGTTCCCATTATTACTGCTGATGAGTGGTATGCATGTTGTGGCATGGCCTCTATATTTCTGCTCTCAAAGTCTTTGAACGGTGGATTGTGACACTTTCACGCCTGCCCTGCGGAGGTTGTTGGTGATGTCACTAATTCCCAAATGCCTTCAGTGTATAGCAAAAACAAAAGAATTGTCCCTGCCATTCCAATACTTTCAGAGGGGACTTTACATCCAGTATCTGGCCTACCTTAGTAACAGCAGCAGCTATTATAGAATATATTGCTAAAGATCTATACACAGTTACACAGTTACATCTACTAGTTATGCACTAGTATTTGAATACCTGGTTAAACATTTGAGGAGCCAGTATTTGAATAATGAAATCACTATTTAGTTATTCGTCATGCCACTTGAATGTCAATGAGAAAGTGTGAAAAAGCAAAGCCGTGCCTGGCAGTATTTTGATGCAGAAAGCAGCACTGTTGTGTTGTGCAAAATGGAGGTGTGCACTATGACAAAGTCTCAGGAGCAGAAGGTTTTTACTCCTCACGCAGGCAAGAGCGGGCAGCCAGATTCGAAGCTCGCAGGATGAGAGAGAGATAATACATATCCAATAATGTTCCATACAACTCTGTTTAATGTATTAAACTAAAGAAGACTTTAATGTTTTTTGGTTTCTTGATAACATGACAAACTCTTTTTTTTTTTTTGGTTTATTAATTTCAAAATACAGAAAATAAATAATGTATAATCAGTGATTAAATTATGAACATCACTACATAATTTGAACCAATGTTCTGCTTATTTTGTTTCAGAAGTACATTTTAATTATACATATGGAATATAGTATTAGACATCTCAATTTTATAACCTTATAAAATAAAAAAATCATTTTCCTACCTCAAAACGTTTGGGGTCAACGTCCTGTTTGATGCTGACCACCCCCATTATATCATACCAATTACGTCATGTTATTTCTATCAATGGCTTAGTAGGACTTATCGGGCCAAAAAATAACGACTTCTAAATTTAACTGTCCCAATTTACCTGATGTCCCAATAAACCTCAACCTAAACCTAACCCTTAGGCTATATAGGGTTTGAACATGATTAACATTTTACACCAGAACACATGTAGCACATTTCATTTTCCACTAATCGCTGCTCTTACCAGGAGCATTCATTTCTGTACCTTCATGTACTGGTTTAGTAATTATAATCTGTATATATCTGTTCTGACAGATCAATGTAAACATGCACTGTCACTAAAGGTTTGTTAAGCCAATGAGAATTTCACATCTACACTGTGACAGAAATTTTCGCCAAGTCTGAATTTTGGCCAAGAATACAGGCGTTTTTCAAAACATTGCTTTTGCTGTGTTTAAATTTCTACTCATTATTTCTCTTTATACCACACCACTGTCAAATTCTCAAATCTTATTTGTCAGAAGATGCTGATTAATTTTCAATAACAAAGCTCTGACAATAATTCGGCTACCAGGCAAATGGTTTATGCTCAAACACGTTATCGTTTCTAAAGTAACAACTAATTCACAGGTACTTCTTTGGTGAATGATTCACATAAAGGGATTTAAAAAATGCTCATCCTCTTTGATATGGTGACGTTTTCTGTGAGGAGACATTTATTTAGTGTTTTTTGGAAAGACTTTCCAGTGTTAGCACTTTGTAACAGTTAGAGGTAAAGCTGGAGCTTTAGGCTTTCCAGAAAAGTCTTCAGGAAAGAGGGGTTTGCAGTTTCTCATCAACATGTCAAGCTGCTTTTTTGCCTTATGTACTTCAAGTGAGAGGGAATAAAAGCGAGGCTGGCATGGGAACAAATCTTCATAGCAGTTACATAAGAAATGTAAGGCTCTAACTTTGCCTCGGACATCTCACAACATTAAACATAACTATAAATCAATTAAAAAAAATTATGAAATGTCATTCTTTAATAAATAAAAATTGTAATCATTGGCGAATTGTGCTGTTATCGGAAAAGAATCAACCTTGGGGTGATAATGACCCTCCGCTTCGCATTACACCCCGTCACTGATTATTTTCCTAAAGCAACACTTCCTGATGTGTTTTATGTCTTACCCATGACATCCATCAAATCACAAACATGTACATTTCTCCAGGAGGAGGAAAGTTTAACTGCTTTTAAAATTATATTTCTTAATTATAAATAAGAAATTAATTATTATTAATTAATAATAATAATAATTAATTTTTTTATATAATAATTAATTAATAATTTTTTTTCTTCAAATCTTTCTTCAAATCTTAATATCCATTCATTAATTCTTATGAGTATTAGTACATTAAAATTAGGTAGATGTCCACACGTGAAAACCAGAAGAATGAAATTTTTTATTTATTTATTTTTTTTTGCTATAAATGTACCACCTTTACTTATTCACTGACGCTACTCCTCTTACACACACTCTTCGGATTACGCATATGCACCAATGCCTGTACAGCAAGATCAACATGTAGGTTAATACAATTATTGTGAGCTTTACTACAAGGTGGGACAACAGATTATCTTCTGTGCTAACAAACATGGCATTCAGCTGGCATATATTCACACTGAGTACTCCTTTTCCTCATATGAGTCCCCCCCCCAAGAGCTTTACATCATGACCATTTCCAGATAAATCACAAGAAACCGCCTGACCTAGAGCAGGATGAACACCTAGCCACACACCTTCAGTATACATACACACAAATATAAACAGCTCAAGCACTTACATAACTGTGTTGTCATCAACCAGGATATCACAACTATGTGCAGGACAGGAAATGGTCTGGAATGAGAACATGGATACAAAGAATGATTTTAAAAAGGCAAATCAAAGGTAATTTTTACAATCTATTACCAGAGAGATAACTAGAGAACAAGAGGGCCTGGTAGGATTCTGTGCTTCTTAAATATGTTGATCTCAGAGCACAACTCTATATTTATATATACTACAACAAGGGAAAAAAGCTATCATACTGATCCTTCAGTTTTCACAAGTTTTCCGTCCTTGTCCCAAAGCTTGTGCTTTTTCAAGAGTCTGCCTATGACACATCTCTTTGTATGTGAGGGGGAAAAAAAACCCTTTGCCATAAAGACCTCATACAATTGTCCAGATGAGAGGTTCCCAACCCTGGTCATGGACAAACCCCTTTTCTGCACATTTTATTGTTTCCCTGCTCCTAACACTCTTGATTCAATGAGTCAGCTAATTAACAGCCCTTCCGGAGTTGAAGTGGGTGTGTTAGGAGCAGAGAAAACACTAAAACATCTAGGACAGGAGGTGCTCTGGGACCAGGGTTGGGAACAAGATAAACAACTTTGAGATAAGACAATAAAAAAAGAAAGGAAAAAAAAAAAAAAAAAAACAGGAAGAGAGGGTACCTGGCCCATTCCTTCTTCTATGATTTTGGTGGTTAAGTAGTCGCCCCAGCACTGCATGCAGAACTTGTGCCCACATTCCAAACCAGTGAAGTACTGCGAGAAAGAATTATAAATCAATACAAACACTACGCAAACACAGCAGTTTAGAACATTATCCAGCATTATGTACAATTAGCAAGTCACAGTTTTGTAAATTAGAGTCATCTGGAAGAGCAAAGCAGTTCTGTCTCCTACAGAATGGCCATAAACCCTACAGGAAGTTAGTACACAACTTTCTTAAGCATTAAGCAAACTGAAGTCTGTCAGGAAGTGGTTTCAGGCTACTGGCTACGTAATTTATCCAAGTGCCTCAACAACCTTACGGGAAAAGCAAATATTCGCAAACAGCTTTTTGAAAGTGAAAATTTAGGCATCTTCCCAGCAGCCACTGAGTAAAATACAAATGAATATGGCTTTGACACAACACTACAGCTTAAAAAACAAAAAAAGTAGCTACATTTTAAAACACAGCTGGATAAACAGCTTAGACCGTGAGACGTGTCCATTTGCAATTTACACTGGTGTATTTCAATGCTCAAGTGTTATAATTAGGATATTTCGTACAAAGTATAAATGTTACAACACTGAAGACTTCTCTCTTGCAGATCTCGAAATACTCTTCCAGAATGTATGGTATGGTCCTTGCTGTAACCAAAAACTGTAACTTATCTTCAAGTCACTGTAAGTTGAACTGGTTGCCAGGTATACTGATGTCACAGCATAACTAATACTGCAATGTTATTGAGCATTAATGCACTCGTTCAATACATCATTCTTTCTATAGTAGCAACTCATTCACAAGGACTTTATGGAGGAAGCTCCAGACAACCTAAGGCTAATTATAAAGTGACTTTTTTCCCCCCCTGTATTTGACAAAAAAAAAAAAAAAAAAAAGTCTCGTCGATTTGGTGAGGTTTTCTGTTAGGAGATGTTTAACAGTTATGGAAGGAGGGAGGGGGGGGGGGGGGGGGGAATCAGCTTCGGGGGTAACACCACCGCACCAAATCCTAAATTAGTTTTCTATAACAGCGCACCCTGTCGTGTTTGATTCCTTACATATTCACTAATAATGAAAAAATCAAGCATTCTCCAGGTGTTTTTAGTAAAATTTCAAAAAGCACATTTCAAAGCGTAAAAGCATAACTCTACAAATGACGTGTTGTTAAGACGTCAAGCGTCTCTATGAATCGGGTCAAGTGTAGGAGATCCCCGAGTGTGTTGTTCAAAATTTGTTGTCTTTAGTATCCTAAACACAATTAGTTTACAAAAGGGTTTCATCATTTGTGTCCAAAAACAATAACATAAGGCATTATGTCACAGTATGTGGTACAGCTACAAAGCTAAAAACACTGGGTGTGAGATACGGTTTGCTCATTTTATTGTATATTCATGAAAGGTTAAAAAGGTCAGATTTTATTTCTTGGAAATAAATTTAAACTTTAAACACCCTGAAGCATGATGGAATAATATTTTGCATTGTGTTTATCTCAATTGCAGATAAGACATTTGAAGTAGTATATAATTTAATGCTTGCCAAAACAATTGTGAGAAAATAAAATAATAAGGGCTTCAAATAATGCCATTATTCTGACAATAAGCTATCCTTTAAGCAGGTTATCCCCATTCCTGTCCCAAAGCTAGTGCATTCCTTTGCATAAGGAGAAAGCATTAAACTAGCAAAAAGAAATACACAAACTTAGACAAGTGTGGAAATCTGCAGTGTGATCAAAAACCATATATTATGCTGTATTATTATCTAGATTAAATGAAGCAACTTGATGATAAAAAAAAAAAAAGTTTAAAAAAACATAAGAAAGGGGGAGAGACAGTAACTGCCTGCTCTCTACCTCTCTACCTCTAAAACTTTGGTCTAATGGTGTCTCCCAGTTTAACTTGTGTAACAAAGTTGATACATAAACATGGATAAATGTGCATCTACACAAACAGTCAACTGTCTCAGATCCTCTGCAGACATTACGGCTCTTCTGTTCCTCCACCCTGCTGCTTTATACATAATTTGAATAATCCAGAGATTTAAAAAAGTGCTAACACTAGATCACAGAAAATGATTCATGAAAAGCTGAACATACTCGTATGGAAGTATCCCATCAGCTGAAAACCCCACATCTCAGTTAATGTGATCTGAACTCATACACCACAATACATTAACACCAAGCGTGAGATCTTTTCTCGCCAGTGCAGTCTAATGTGTAATTCATTTTAATATCAGGATGTCAAGTTAGACTGGTAACAGAAAAGCACAAAAACCCGTATGGCTCTGCACCACTGGACGGCACTCACCGAATTAGGATAGTTGAGATAGCAGATCTGACATGGCATATCCTGAGCTGACGATCGTGTATTCATGAGGCGCGTCCTGGATTTTTTACTAGGGTTTATGACATGACACTCGGAAAACAGTTTATCCAGGTTACCATCGAAGTACCTGTAAAATACAAACTGGTTGTCTTTTATTCAGATTTGACTATTCATCGATGAAAAATATGAACTGAGGAACAAACATAAAAAGCAAACTAAGCTTTAGCGATAAAGAAATGATGGAAAACTTTTACCTTTCCATAAGCTTTTCCTTGTCCCAGTTGAAATGACTAAGCAGTATTCTTGTGATTGTTGCAGGATTCTGTAAAATCAAAATTTTCATTAGACAACATTACACTTGGTTTATTCTGTCCATACGCAAAACAGTAACAGAATAATGGCAGTGCGAGTATTAGTGAAATGAACTGCATTTTAATACATTTTGATCAGCAGTTTTCATTGCTTAAATCAGAACAAGCGGCTCAGGTCTTATTCAAGGTTCGGTCCTTGTAAGCCTTTACTTCTAACCGCAAAGCGTGTACTAAACAGTTTAAAAAGAGCATAAGGGAGATGTATTGTGTATTACCTTCATGGCATACAATTTTTGTTACGTCGCTCAGTTTATTTATAGTAACAGCTCTCATACAAATATAAACAGAACTGTTGTCCATCATAGCCATATTCACTAATACGGCGAAAGCGCAAATACTGATCTTTTAAACCAAGAGGTATTGAGTCCCACCAAGTTGATTTAGCTTGCAGGTCACACTTTATAAAATGATCCTGATATGAACTACATACTATAAATAGATGGGTGGATGAACCTCTTCATTCCAGCGGCTCTGACGTGTGATTCTGTGTTTTCAAAACTTGACAAGAAGCAACAAAAGCAACATGCCACAGTCCCTGATAAAGCTAATGGAATTAAAGACATTTGTGTGACCAGCAGCTTTCACAATCTAATACAGTTATAGACAATGGGGAAAAAATGTGACCTTCAGTATTAATCATGCTGCCAAAATATGCAACAACTGTTTCTATTTCATTACATAAACTCTACATCTGGGTTCCTACATAACAATTTAACCTAGTTTCGAGATTTAAAAAAAGAAAAAATACATGCCCCTTATTGTAATTATATTCTGTGTCTCATTACACAAAAGCATATTTTGTCATCATAATCCTAACATATTTAATAATGGAACTGATTTTTGACCTGGCCCAAATAATCCATCCAGCTTAGCACATACACATAGCATTACCTGTCATATTACTGGCGCTATTAATACATTATAAGGGTCTGTCTTTTGAAGAAAAAAAAGTAACCATAATAAGCTGTAAATCTTAAGTGAATTGTAGACGAACATTTTAAGCCATTTATGAAGCCTAACAGCCATGATAAAGCACAAGTTCCGCCATGTTGTTGTCGCGACGAAACACAGCCAGGATAGCAAGCTAGCCATGTAGCTGACTTTACAACTGATATTTCTGGGCACACAAAAGCACTGTGACACAAAACGAGTGGAAACAACAACTCTTAAAAACAGTGTACATGGTCAGATTATGGGGTGTTGACAAATATCATAGGGGTTATAAACTTTTAAACGGAACGCACTCTCAAAAAGAGTTTGTATTAGCACGTAGGAAGCTAGGCAGCTAATTAACTACCTAATTAGCTTAGAAGAGTTGTGTGAGCATATATATATTTAAAAAAAAACTAGCTAGCTAACGTATGACAGATACCCTAAAAGCTACGGCGAAGAAAATAAATAAGTATTTAGGTGAAGTGAAATGTTTAAGGTTAAGTGAAATGACAACAAATTAGCTAGGCTAGGCTAGCTGTCCAGTGTCATTCTTGTCATGGTTGTTTATCAGGGCGTTTATTAGTTAACGTTAGTTAACCAGCTCTTCTCTACTTCACACTATCTACTCAGACAACTAGTTATTAGTTATCCTGAGTAACTAACTGAAGGTTAATGTAGGAGCAGCTGGAGGATTATCAGTTAAACCTGTAAGCCTGTAAGTGTGCACCCAGAGAGACGGCTAATCTCTGATAAAACAGCACCGTTTCAGTTTTCGGTTAAACACTGAAAGCCTTCCACAGCCACTCTAAGCTCCTAAACATTTACCTGGATGACCTCGTTGACCTCCCTGATGCACTCCACCATATGCTGGAGGATCTGCTCGGCGGTGAGAACTTCAAAGCGGTAGTCCTCGTCGTCCTGTCCCGGGCCGAGGCCGCTGCCGCCGGTCTCCCCGCACTCGTCTCGCTCGCCGCCGGCCACCACGGGATCGACCAGCTCCACGTCGCCGAGCTCCAGGGTGTCGTCCTCGGCTTCCTCTTCAGCGCTGTCCTCGCTGCACTCCTCTTCCTCGTCGTCGTATTCATAATTGTAACCCTCGTCCGAGTCCATTACTAGATCGACGCTGGGTCGTGACAAGCCAGGGTATATACGGGTGTCTGAGCAGAAACGGCGATTATGGAGAAATAAAAGAACGACCTGGAAGTGGGGGGAGAAAAAAAACGCTTTAGCCTCTTAGCATTCCTGATTTTTTAGCTGCAGAGAAAATAACAACAGATCGGACGCTGCTGCCGAGCCAACAAAGAGACGTACAGCGTCATCAACCGACTGCGACTTACGTCATGCGCGTGCCGAAAAAAGTTAAGCCTCACGTATATAAACATATATATAAATACATTCCTTATATTTTAGTAGGTTTTACAAACAATGCGGCGACCATACACATGTGTGTGTGTGTATATATATATAGATGGTAACTGTATATTAGTAACTGCATTTAAGAAAAGAATCTCAAACTATAACAGGTCACGTGCGCCGACAAAAATTTTCTTTTCATGGTAAACAACGTGAGAATAATTACGGAAATAATCAATCAGTTTCTCACTGAGGGTGAACTATGATAGTCTGGGACCATCATCTGGGCTATATGTTTATTACGTCATATTTATTTAGAGTTAATGAGCTGGGTGCAGGTGCAGGCTAATTCTAGGAGTGTGCCCGAAACTTTAAAAATGCTGCCTGATAAGCCTGTATTTTGGATGCAGGAAAGCACCGAGTCACGTTTTGTTTGCCTTCTGAGGTGCGTTTTTGAAGCCAGCATACATGTGTCACTCGCTGTCCTACATATCCCACAATCCTGTGCGTCAGCCAGGGTGGAAAAAAACTGCGGCGGAAAAACACCAGAAGGAGGGCGATCAGTTTGAAGATAAATAAGTTATTTGTAATTATTTCTGACTTAAGATTTTATTTCTAGCGTAAAAATGATAGTATAGTCATCATGGAATATTTGCTCTATTTTCCCGCACAACACTTTATTTCGTCTGGTATTGTGACCGTTAGCGTTTGTCGGTAACCTAGCAACGTGATTGTCTCAAAACATCTTGCGGCTGACCTAGCACAAGCCACGCCCCACGAACTGTGACGCTATTTCCGGTTCCAGTGTAGCACCTCATTGGCTAAAGAGTCCATTGAATAGACCAACGAAGGAAACATGATTTATCCAGACACCAAACATCTGGATTGGTTATGACGTGTTTGCAAAACTGTTTCTACAGATGAAAATGGCTCCCACTCTCAATGTGCATATTAAATTTTATACACATTGTATATCTTCAGATACATATCTTCCTAGCATAATAGACTTTGAAATCTTTTAGGTCAGTTGGACCCCCTGGTTACTCACAAATATTCATTCATTCATTTTAACAGCTGTATCCAGGTCAGGAACAAAGCGGAGAGTCCAGAGTCTGTTCCAGTAATGCTGGGCTCGAATCCAGGACAAACCCTGAATGGGACATCAATTCAATACAGGCAGCCATGTGCACATACATTCACACTTAGGGGTAAATTAGAGTTGCCAATCCACCTACCAGCATGTTTTTTTGGGAGGTGAGAAAAAATCAGACAACCCCTGAACGCTTAAAACGGGGACCCTGGAACTGCGAGCTGGCAATGCTATTTGCTGTGCCATGTACCATTTACCTCCCTCACAAATATTCTAACTAAATAACCAAAAAAGCACTCTCCAAGAAGAGATCCACTGTACATGATGCCCAGGCCTGAGAACGAAACCTGCATTTTTAACCAGCATACAGTCTCGTCCATACGTATTCATACAGTTACACAATTTTTGTAATTTTGCCTCTGTATACCACCACAATGTATTCGAAATGAAGCAATCATGATGTTATTGAAGTGTAGACTTTCAGCTTTAATTCAAGGGCTTTACAGCCATTTTTATATAGTTCCTCCATTTTCACAGGCTCAAAAGCAATTGGACAAACTAACACAATTATAAATATAAGGATTATTTTTAATACGTGGATACAAATCCTTTGCAGTCAATGACTGGCTGAAGTCTGGATCCCATGGACATAACTAAAGGAATTTCCTCTCTGCGGCGTTTTGCCAGGTCTTTACTGCTGCCGCCTTCATTTGCTGCTTGTTTGTGGGTCCTTCTGCCTTCAGTTTTGTCTTCAGTAAGTGAAAATCATGCTCTGTTGGGTTGAGATCATGTGACTGACACAGTCATTTAAGAACGTTCCATTTCTTTGCCTTAAGAAGGTCTTGGGTTGCTTTTGTTTTGAGTCATTATCCATCTGTACTGTTAAGCACCATCAGTTTTGCATTATTTGACTGAATCTGTGCAGAAAGTATAGCTCTGTACACTTCAGAATTCATCCTGCTACTTCAATCAGCAGTCACATTAGTGACAACAGTGACCCAGTTCCATTGGCAACCATACATGCCCATGCCATAACACTTCCTCCACATGTTTGACAGATGATGTTGTATGCTTTGGATCATGTGTCCTTCCTTTCCTTCTCCATACTCTTCTCTTCCCATCATTCTGGTACAAGTTATTCTCGTTTTCATCTGTCCAAACAATCCTGTTCCAGACCTGGGCAGGCTTTTTTAGATGTTTTCTAGCAAAGTCTAATCTGGACTGTATCTTCTTGAGTGTTACCAGTGGTTTGCATCTTGAGGTAAATCATCTGTATTTACATTCATCCTAGATGTTGTGAAGGGGTTTTTCTTCAACAAGGAAAGAATTCTGCAATTATCCACTTTAACTGTATGCTGTGGTCTTCAGGCCTTTTGTTGTTTTTGAGCTTGCCAGTGCATTCCTTCTTTTTAAGAATGTACCAAATTGTTGATATGGCCACTCCTAAAGTTTCTGCTATCTCTCTGATAAGTCAATTGTCCAATTACTTTTGAGAAAATGGAAGGACAATGTAAAAATGGTTAATGCAACATTTTTGTTAAATTACTTGAATTAAAGCTGAAAGTCAACACTTCAATCACATCTTGATTGCTTCATTTTAAATGCACTATGGTGGTTTACAGAAAAATTGTGTCACTGTCCAAATACTTATGGACCCTACTGTCTTTTGATCAAGTTTCCCAGGTCCCCAGAGAACCCACCCAGGCTGGATACAGGACAATTTCCTCAGTTGTCTTCTCACAATGCCAGGACTGCACAAAAATGAAAATTTTGCCAAGATTGCTAAGTAAAAGTGTAATCTGGTACAAATTATAAATGTCAGAGACATTATTTAGACATTATTTAGACATTTATTTAGTAATTTCTCGGTTACATTAAAATTGAAATATGTTAGACTAAACTTTTAGATCACCTATAATCTAACAGTTTTATTATGTCATACTTAAGAGTGTGTAGAGTAATCTTTTGCTGTTATAATTTAAAAAAAAAAAAAAAAAAAAAAGACAACCAATCAATTACAAATTCTAGACTTTAGCAAGAACACAATGTTCTCTTCAGTCTCCTCTTCAGGAGGTGAAATGCTGCTCAATTGGGTTAAGGTCTGGTGATTGACTTGGCAAGTCTAAAACCTTCCACTTTTGTCCCTGATGAAGTCCTTTGCTGTGTTGGCAGTGTGTCTTGGCTCATTGTCTTGCTGCATGATGAAGTTACTCCCAATTAGATTGGATGCATTTCTTTGTAAATTGGCAGACAGAAGGTTTCTGTAGAATGTTTCTGAATTCATTCTGCTGCTACCATCATGAGTTACATCATCAATAAAGATAAATGAGTCCTTTAGTGAGTGAGTTCTCAGTTTGGCCTTTCCATCACTTTGGTAGAGGTCAATCTTAGTTCCAGAACTTTTGTGGCTCTTCTCTGTATTTCTTTGTGAATTCCAGTCTGGCCTTATGATTCTTACTGCTGTGAGTGGTTTACATCTTAAGGTATGGCCTCTATATTTCTTCTTCGAACGGTGGATTGTGAAACCTTCACCCCTGCCCTGTGGAGGTTGTTGGTGATGTCACTGACTGTTGTTTTTGAGTTTTTGTTCACAGGTCTCACAATGTTTCTTTCATCAACTGCTGCTGTTTTCCTTGGCAGACTTGTTCAACGTCTGGTTGTTAGTACACTTGTGGTTTCTTTCTTTTTCAGGACATTCCAAATTGTTTTATTGGCTATGCCCAACGCTTGTGCAATGGCTCTGATCGATTTTCCCTCTTTTCTCAGCTTCAAAATGGCTTGTATTTCTCCCATAGACAGCTCTCTGGTCTTCTTGTTAGTTTATCCTTTTTAACAATAAATGTAGTCTTCACAGGTGAAACCCAGGGCTCAAACCAAGAACAGACATTCAGAGCTATTAATTGTTTAAACAATCAGTCTATGTGGGTGAGTTCAAACAAAAGGTGCCATGTTCTACATTGTTTAACACATCTAGATGTAAAAATTAGGAAATGAAAGTTGATATTCTGATCTATCATCTCATATTAATCTTTTGTAGACATTAGAGTAGACATTCAGAGCTATTAATTGTTTAAGCAAGCAACCTCACAGGGCACACCTGCACAACAAGAAACACCTGTCAGTCACATGTTCCAATATTTTTGATAACATGAAAAATGGGTGGGTTCAAACAAAAGGTGCCATGTTCTAAGTTATAAATATCAGGAAATTTAAATTTCTGAATCTATCATCTCATATTCTTCTTTTGATCTCAAAATCCAAATGTCTTCAATATATAGCAAAAACAAAAGATTTGGCCTTGCCGTTCCAATACTTTCGGAGGAAATTGTATCTTTTGTACCATGTCTAAAATAACAATTGCGTGTTTTGTACCAGTAGAGGGAGCCCGAAACTGTAGTCTTTTTTCTTCATACATTTGCCAACGTTTTAATAGCAAAATTAAACTCTACAAACGCTATATAATCTTGATGCTTTTGCTTTTTGCATATATTTACTGCTTAGCATAAAGTTGTTTATGTCGTTCAGCACTGAGAAGCGCTTGGGAGTCGGAACCTAAATAATTAGCTGTGTTTCTTACCGGAAAAATTTAATGACGGTCCGTATTTTTCCGTTGCCTTGGCAGCCAGAAACGAACTGGCTGTAGTTGTGTTGCATTCTGTCTGGTTATGATGGACATTCAGGAGACAGGTAAGCTAGCTAACTATTCTTCTTTATAT
Organism: Pangasianodon hypophthalmus; assembly: GCF_027358585.1. NCBI lineage: Eukaryota > Metazoa > Chordata > Actinopteri > Siluriformes > Pangasiidae > Pangasianodon > Pangasianodon hypophthalmus. The sequence continues at coordinate 13,606,833 of NC_069715.1, read as the reverse complement.
TTATATTTATATACTAAGGTAACTTCATTCGTAAAATGCGTGTTCTTACATTAGACATGGTCACAAGATTGTTTACCAACTAGCTAGACAAATTAGCATTGAGGTTAGCGATATGTTAAGTAGCTAGCAGGTTATATTTTGTCACCCTTTTTAATAAGTGTAGCTTAAAGTTAAATCAGTAAAGTTGTTCTAATCCTCTATATCTGCAAGATCTGATCACTAGAGAGGAAAATATTGTTGAGATGAGAGACTTGGATGAGGAAGAATTTGCTGTCTCAAAGTGAGTCTCTCTCTCTCTCTCTCACACACTTTTATAAAAAAAATTGATGAAAAAGGTTTAATTCTGTATATAACGCAGTGTTTCTTTTTAAGATCCTCAGAGGCAGATGCATTGTTTGATACTGTAATTGGGAGCATTGAGGACATCATAATGGGTAAGTTCTTCAGACACTATCATGTGTGTTGCACTTCATTTAATTATTATTAGATTTAACATTATGGTATTCTTGACAGAGAGTGTGCTGCTCTCTGTGTGCAAACTGTAAGTAAGATTCAGATCTTATTACAGAAGACGACTTCCAGAATCTTCAGCGATCCTTCATGGAGAAGTATTTCCTGGAGTTTGATGACACAGAGGAGAATAAGCTCATCTATACATCAATTTTTAATGAATATGTAAGCTGTTTGATGTTAACTTGTTACTGAAGTCAGTGCTTGCAATTAAGGAACTCATTATTGATCTTTTGGTCCGTATAATCAGATTGAGCTCTTGGAGAAGTATCTGGAACAACAACTGATCGAGCGGATTCCTGGGTTTAACATGAACGACTTTACTCATTCTCTGAAGTAAGTTGTTCTTTACGTTTAAAAAGAACCCTGCTTCCAATGTCAGAATGCTCTCCTTTTACTCATCAACTACTAATTTGCAGGAAATGTCATAGTGTAGCCTAAATTCAAAGTAATCTACACTGATACACAGGATATCACAGAATTTCTCACATATTCTTGTTGTATACTTTTTTAACTTATGTTCTTTTTGTTTTTTTCTTCATCTTTACTATCTAAGGCAACACAAAGAAGAAGTCTCAGGGGATATATTTGACATGCTGCTCACCTTTACAGACTTCATGGCCTTTAAAGAGATGTTCCTTGATTACAGAGCCGTAAGTACTTGTTTTATGTTGTCATTTCGGATATATCTGATATATGCAGTGCTTTGCATAAGTATTCGCCCCCTTGAACATTGTAGAGTCAAACTGGCACTGAAATAGACTGAAGTGGGATTATATACTCATTCACCACTTTATTAGGAACACATGTACACCTGCTCATTCATGCAATTATGCACCAGTCATGTGGCAGCAGTGCAGTGCATAAAATCATGCAACTACAGGTCAAGAGCTTGAGTTAAATTTCACAGAAATGTTTCCTCATCTTTTTCCAATCTTCAGCAGTCCAATTTCAGTGAGTCTGTGCCCACTATAGCCTGAGATTCCTGTTCTTGGCTGATAGGAGAGGTCATCTGCTGTTGTAGCCCATCTTTTCTGCTCACCACGGTTGTAAAGATTATGGTTATGTGAGTTACAATAGCCTACCTGTTAGCTCAGACAAGTCTGGCCATTCTCCCCGACCTCAAGCCTCTGCTCACTGGATGCTTTTTGTTTTTTCCACCATTCTGTGTAAAATCTAGAGACTTGTGTGTGAAAATTCGAAGGAGATCAACAGTTTCTGAACTACTTAATTCAGCCCTCTTAAAAATGCACCTGTACCTGGAAAGCCCAGGAGTTTGTTAGAGAACAAACCTAAACAAGCAGCATCATGAAGATCAATGTGCAATCAAAAGACGTCTGTGACAAAGTTCTGGAAAAGTATTCCTGAGGGTTTGGTTATTAAAAAAAATGTTGAATTTTGAATGTCCCACAGGGCATGATTAAATCTGTTATTAAAAAAAAAACAATGAAAAGAGTAAAGAGAGGATTAGTTAGGAAAGTAACCAAGAGGCCAAGGGTCACCCAGTTCAGTCTATAACACTTAAACATGTGGAAATATTCATGGGGTGAAAATTTATGCAAGGCAATCTGTATCATCTTTTTTTTTTTTTTTTTTTTTTTTGCCATATATTCATAAAGCATCTCAGAAAAGGAGAGAAAATAGAAATAAATTTCAGACAAACATTTAAAAAAATATTTATAAAATGTATAAATAATAATAAATATATATATATATTTAAAAGTATTTAGATAATATCTTGATATAAATATATTATCCTGTTGTTTTTTATTGGGCATATGTATTATTAATGGTGCAAAAGATGCAGTATGAAATCACTGAAATGGTGTTACAGGCAAATTACAGTATGCTGTAACACAACCTAAATGAACACACAAGATGTTCAGGATTATAACTTACATGAAGCATATAAAAGCTCGTCACGATGTCATGTTCTGGAGCATTTACAGATTTGACCTTCTTCTTCTTCTTCGTTGTGCAGGAGCGAGAAGGAAGAGGCCTGGACCTGAGCACTGGCCTGGTGGTGAAGCCATTGAGATCATCTACTTCCACAGCAATCACTTCTGCGTCAGAATCAGACTCTTTCTAAACCAAGAAGCACTTCAGTGTCATATATCCAAAAAACTGACTTCATCACCCACGGCATTTAAGTTTCCTGTACAGCCACGTAGTTTTTTTTTCTCCATGTTCTGGAGCCTAGTTTGCTGCCATATTAGCTTAATGAACAGGACCATGAGTTTGCTTTGGTTTAATATTTAAACTTGTTGTTAATACGTCCTGCTTTCTAGTGCACTTCCTCCCACAGTATTTTGAAGGTTTACTCAGAGATTCAGATTTTCTCTCTCTACTGTCTGTGATATTTTGTTACAATACTGCTACATTACAGGTGAATGTGGTATCTGCTGTAGAAAGAGTAAAGCTGCGGTTTTGTGTGTGTGTGTGTGTGTGTGTGTGTGTGTGTTGCTGTCTGCTCGAAACTAGCGTTTGAAACACATTTGTCTTTCATATCATACTAGGTTCATTAGATATGTTTACTTATATTTACTCATCCCTCATTAGTCCCTTTACAGAAAGCACCATATAACATGCCTGCATTGGAACAGTTTATTATAAAGGTATTATGAAAAGTTTTACAAATTTTATACAAAATTTAATACCATGGTTCTTTTAATATGTGGCTTTCTACTCCCGTTTCTCTCCAGTTCAAGTTGTAGGCAACTCCCACATGTAGATATAAAAAAGTTGTTTTTCATGTCATGTTGTTACTGTATGTATGGCCTGAATGTCTGACTCCACAATTTTTTTTGTCCTTGTATGTAAATATTACTGTATGCTGAAGAAGTAAATAAATGTAATTTAACTCACATCAAATATCATCAAAACATGAAAAAAATGATTATGAATACACTTGTATTGTAAAACATATAACTTCTAAACTTCATGAATTAAATACATGTTTGATCAGGTGTAAATTAAATAAAAAAAACAAAAAAACAAAAAAAAAAACAGAAATACGCATCCTGTATAACTTAACAAGGTTCTGTACACTTCAAAAAATTATATATTAGTAAGTAAAATATCTTGAATATAGCCAGAGTTATCTAATGTTTCTTATTAAGTCAAATATATTACTCAGCCTGGATTGAAATGCTTTTACATATTTACATTTACAGGCTTTAGATTTTCTAATCCTATTGGCAGATATTTTTGCTTCTTATAACCTTATAATAGGAAATAGATAAATGTGACTATATTGAAGATATGCTGACTTTTTATAAGATGTCATTTTCTGCTATTTAATAGCACAAAATGCTATCAGATGGCAGTAAGGTTCATCATGATCTCCTTTAGGTGACAGTAAGAATTCAGAGTCCCTTGTCAGAGCATAAGCACAGACACAGTGTGTCTCTACACAGGAACAGTAGTCATAGCTGCGTTTCCTCCATTACCCTTCCACTCCATGTAAGCAAAGGCGGTGTTGGCACAATAAGCCACCGTCACAAAAATGCCAAAAAACTGGAAGACAAAATACATGCGGATTAAACTCACCTCCAGGCTTGAATCAGTGTGCTTTTGTGATTTCTAGAGCTCGTAAATGATAAACGGTATCAATAGTTTGAAAAGCAGTTTCTCAATTGTAACACCACAGACACCACATCTTTTAGTTTTTATATTATCGACCTTTTGCGATGGCAGATTCTTTCTCAGCAGGATATTATACCCATGTTGTGTGCTTCTCAGTGCTTTGTATGGACTTTGACCAGGCTTGGTATAAAAGCTCAACTTTTTAAAAGTGCCATAAACTCATATGTACTGCTCCATAAACCTTCCCCATTGATGAGGCCCTCGTTTTGTAATCCTTAGTGCTTGTTACAGAACTGTGGCGCTTGACAATTCAGTCACAATAGAATACAGCGCATGCACCACAAATACTCTGTATACATATATAGACAGGTGAATTAAAGGTAAATTAAAGGTAAAGATTTATTAAAGGTAAATCCAGCATAAGTTGTTGGACTACCACAAGTCGCCAGAACAGCTTCAATGTACTCTGGCATCAATTCTACAAGTCTTTAGAACTATACTGGAGAGATAAACACCATTCTTCCAAAAGATATTCCCTCAGTTAATGTTTTGATGATAGTAAATAGATGTTTAAATGGGTTGGGATCTGGTGACTGCAAAGGCCATATCATATGATTTACATCATTTTCATACTCATCAAACCTTTCAGTGACCCTCATGCCCTGGAAGAGACCACTCCCATCAGGATAGACATGTCTAATCATACAGTAAATGTGATCAGTCAGAATAACTTTGTATTGACTTTGGGAAAAATGTGTGATAGTAAATGGCTTCACTCACCGCAGACGCTGCCATGTGATCAAAGTTATAACCACCTTCAAAGACAGTAACTGAAACTGTGTTTGCCAGAAAGGCTGTGAAATACAGGATGCTTGCAACTGCATAAAACACCAGCAGCTAAAAGAATGGCGTGAAAAGAGGGAATGCTGTATATTATAAGGTGCAATAGTAATTGGTTTACCTTACTATGTTTAATGATACAGAATAATATATTAAACTATATTCCAGTAAGACATCCACTTACTGCTAGAGGCCAGGGTATGGAGGACAATTTCCGCCTCATACCCAAAATGAGCATGATGAAGAGCACAACGGTGAGGATCCACAGTGTTATGCTCACAAACAACACCCAGCCATAGGCAGGCACCACCCAGTAGGCAGCACTGGCGATAAGTGTCCACACCAGCAAGCCAAATATCTACAGGGAGAAGATCATTCAAACATCTATACTAATAAAAATGAATAACCGAACACTGCATTCTGTTATTCGTTATTTGCAGTCTTTTAATTGAACGTATTGAAAATGTGAAAACTCTCTAAATTGTTCCAGAGTGAAAATGTACCGGAGCCGATCCCGTGAACACTGGGAATGAGTCAGGAGTACAACCTGGATGGGACACCAGTCCATCGCAGGACACCTTTCACACACTCATTCACCCCTTGGGGAAATTTATCTTAGCCAATAAACCTAATGCCATGTTTTTGGTAGGTGGGAGGAAACCAGAGAACCCAGAGGAAGCCCAACCAGATATGTGGAAACACGCACAGAAACTCAAAACTGAAGTATTTTCGCAGAAGGCCTAAATTCCTGTACAGAATTCATCACTTTCTGCATGCCTTTTCGAAGACGGGGCAATGGCAGGAAAATCCTTGGACAAAGTATTTTTCCTTGGATTCTGGAACACAACAAATCACACGTAGAAAGATGCTCTGGTGTTAAAAGTAAATGCATGTGGTTCTGGTTACGTGCAGTGTTCGGTTTTATTTATACCTTAGGCTTCCTCTGAGCAGAGAAGGCTATCATATGTAAAGAAAGTTATGAACTGTTCTTTTATTTCATTCTAACTGGGTTCCAACTAAAGAGGGGGCAGTGGAACATTGGAGCGGGAAAGAAAAAAAAAAATTGTTTCTCTTCAGAATGAACCAAAGTAAAAAAATTAATTGTTTCTAATCTCTGGTTAAAAATATCAGAATTAGAAGCAGGTACTTTTTTACCTTTAGTACCTTTTAGGTGCATATAGTGTACATTTAAAGCTTTACTCTAAAATCTAATTATGATCTATTTATGTACCATTTAAAGGTGTGTTATATCCATGTCTTCTGTTGAAAGATACATATTAAAGGCACAAAAGGTAAGGGCACCTCCCAAGCAACAAGGAAAGCTACAGTTTAGTACTTTTTTTTCTGAGAGTATAGCCTAGTAGTCAGCATTTCAATCATGAGAGCAGGCTGGAAATTACTTCTGTCCACAAAAATGCTCTTCCATGAAAGGTTCTGGGCCTGAGCATGATGCCTGCATTAACTTCTAAAGGTTCTGACTAAATGTTTAGCACATTTTTAAGTACATTTTTAAGTACATTTAGCATTAACCTAATAACCTGATTATTGCGGCCACTTTTATTTTCTATTCTATCACTATCTGATTAAGTGTTTCCAATAACATGGTTGAGTACAATGCATATCTTTTAGCCAAATCAATTATTAATTCGTAAAATGGTCTCAGCTTGCTGTTGGCGGCATGAACCTACAGTATACTGAAAGGGCATGACACATGAGATCTGACATACACGACCACAAACAGTCTTGGGGATTGGAACTAAGGACAGGCACAAGAACAACAACAACAACAATGATAATAATAATCATCATCAACATTATAGTTGTTAATTATATAGCACACTTTCGAACAAGGCCAAACAAAAGTCAGCACACAATCGTGCACAACCATGAGGAGATTAGATGAAGTTATATGGAGTTTGCTTTGGGTGAAATAGATGTCAGTTTGTATTGTATCATTCAGGTTCAAGTGAAAGAACTTGCAGGAAGAGTATAAACAGTAACATACTGTACCATTCCACTTTTATTATCACTGTACCTAATACAATGTGGAATAGCTGTAACACTACCATCATGTCATATCTTCTGCACATTAAACCAGATTACAGCTTACAGATAACTGTAGTTTATCCAGGATAGGCTGGGACAGAAGTATGTCATGCCATCGTGGCTACTGAGTACAATACCTGATCATCTCAGCAACAAACATTTTATAACTGTGTGTTTGTATAAGTCTGAACTTTAACCTCATGCAATTTTTATAGCTTTATTATTCCATTATTATAAAAAAGAGTAAGACACAGATTATGCTTTATCCTGTTTTACCAAGTACCAATTCTGAATTAAATTTCTAAATCTGATTTAAAAGCAGAGGATAAATGGACATATGGTGTGCATGGATAATTATTTGTTAGCATCTCATCACTCTATCAGAATTGCTTGTTGAATCCTTGGAGGACTTGCTGAGACATTATTAAGATCAACCATGCATGGCCAAAGCAGCTGGCAGACAGGAAGGAGAAAGTGTAAATGAGAGGATTGAAAGGGTGTAAGATGACAAGCCACTTTATATCACACTGAACAATCAAGCAAAAACAGTTACACATTAGATGATTGACAGTCTTTTATCAGAACTTACAATTTCTACCACCACAAGTATCCCAGGCACGCTCTTAATGAAGCTGAAGTCAACAGATGCGTTCATGACGTGCACGGGACCTGGCTGTAACTGAGGCAAGCTTGTCTGAGTGTTCACCTTCCCAGGAAAATCCGCCATTCCTATGTATTCCAAACACAGAGGCTTTGTGAAATAGGTAACGTTACCCTTTCACAATAGACACAGGTTAGAACAAGATAAACTAAACAGAGGAAGGTTCACAGATCCAGCCAATGCAGGATCTTCCTAACAACTCTATCCAAACAGACAGGTGCCTTATGACACCTGCACGCTCTCTCGCTCTCTCGCTCTCTCTCTCTTTCTCTCTCTCTCAAACACACACACACACATACCTCACATTCTCTGTCACATTGTTAACCTCTCCTGTGTAAATGAGTTTTCTTGTGCAAATGGGGCTCGTCAAGAGTTAATAAATAACTTTATCACATGACCTAAATTAAATAAATTCCTGACAGTGTTGCACAACCAGTCAAAAGGTAAATAATGAACAGATGAACACACAAAGTCTGAAAAACATTAATAATTAGTAACTGTATAGTGTGGTTACAATAATTCAAATAACATGATGTAAACACAACTGGTGTACATATAATTAAAAAGTTCATTCTGGTTATTTGTAGGAAGGCATTCATGCTGGGTGAGCCATAGACTTATGTTCCATCTCTGGAGTGAATCTAGGTAATATGGGGCACTTAATGTGTATTTCTTCTAAAAAGTGGTCAATATTGCTATTATTAAGCTTAGATAACTGATTAATTAAAACTTTTATTTTTTAAAAGTAAAGTAACTGTTTTACCAAATATTAAAAACAGTAAAATTGTGCTTTTTATTTTTGTTATATTATCTAAAATAAATAAATGAGTTAATTAATTAATTAATTAATTAATTAATTTAAAAAACCTTAAGCATGTTGTGGCTTGACTGTTTCAGATTATTGAATCTAAAAACCAAGACTAGACAGTCTAAAATAGTCCTACCCTAAGTCAAAGAGCCCAGTGCAGGGCATATGCTATCTCATCTTCGGTACCCGTAATTAGACTCACAGCTGTATTTTGTGGACTAGATACCTATGCTTTTCTTAAAGAAGTACAACCAGAAGCCATCAAACCTCTGTGCTTAAATCTTTCAAATCAGTCATTATCAAACCACTAATTAAAAACCTGCCATTGACCCTTGTGCATTTTCCAACTATAGGCTCTAATATCCTAGAGAAGGCTGTAGGTCAGCAGCAAAGCTCACATACATGAGATCTTTTAGTCAGGGTTTAGACTTCATCACAGTATTGGAATAACACTGGTTAAAGTAGTAAATGAGCTACCACTGACCTCTGATTAGGATTATGACTCTCACCTTATATTACTTGACACAGCACAATCATCAGTCAAAATACTCTTTAACACAGAAACAATAATTTTGTTGGAGTTAAGGGAATGGCTTTTTCCTGGCTCCAATCTTATCTGACTGACTGCTATCAGTTTGTAAATGTTAATGGTGACTTCTCTATGCATACACAAGTAAGGTTTGGCACTTTTCTTTGTCTTTTGAAGCGTATGTAGATAACATTACTAGGGTGGCTTTTATCTTCTCAGAAACTGAGGTAAGATATGAAATATAATGTTGTTACAGGATGCAAAAAGAAAAATAGAAGGAAAGAAAGAAAAGAAAAAAATAGTTTGTGCCACAATTTTACCATAATAGTGTGGTTGCACTGTGGAGCACTTTGTTAGTGGTAGCACTGGACGTTCCAGTAGGTGTATAAAGAAGCAAAAGTCCTCACTAGGACAAGAAAGTTTTATGACACAACCCTATTTTATTCACATTATACTGGCTTGCAGTAAAGTTCCACCTCACAGTACCTGGAGTGAACTTTTGGTTTATGATGAGCTGCCCTGTGTGCTTTGATCAAAAGTTGCAGGTTCTTTATCAGTATCTAGAATAATAAAAGCAACAAACTTCCCCAGCTATTGAGTAGGCTTCAAGTTCATCATTATAGAGCGTTATCTGATCTTGACACACTTTTTACTGCTGATTCTGGTGCTCCATTCCTGCTCTGCTCCTCCTGCTCCATTATCTGGAACTTTCTGCATTTGTAACTTACCTTTCGTATCTGTAGTGGATAATCCTACCTGGACACTGTAAACCTGCACTTCCTAAGAACTGCTGTAATCATAAACACAGTCCTGTGCTTATCCCAGGATTCCCACTCACAATGTTCATACTGAACATAACATTTCAACACATCTTGTACCAGACAGGGACGTTTCTTCTTATAAGCGGTTTAAGGGGCCCACAAGCTCCAGGGGCCCCTAATAAAAAAAAATCTCAAACATTACATCATTGCTTTCCCTAAGTGCAAACATACTTTACAAAGCTGTGGACCTTTTCCACCCTTTTCACTAGTCATTGGTGCCCTCTGTTGGTTTGACTATTACAAGTACAACTGACATCTCACCATTCCACTCAAAATATAAAGGGCAGAGATAAGCAAATCCCTCTGGTGCATAGAAAAGAAAGAAAATAGGCAGAGGAAGAAAGGTTAACCCAAAGTACTGCTAAGTATGGATGAGTCTGGAGAGAACAAATGTAGAAAATTATATTTTTCTTGTCAGTTGTCTTGATATTGTAACCTTTTGATTTTGCAGCATTGGGATGTGTGATTGTTGCCCCAGTCTCCAGTGGCGTGGAAAGAGAATTCGGGTTACAATGGAGTTTGTAAAACCTCTTTATTCGCAACCAAATGGCAAGACAGTAGCCTACTTAGCTCATTTTCACACACATCACTTCACCTCCTCAACTTTCTTGTCCTCCCACAAAAACCTCCCTTGGAAACACTGTACACAAGGAACCAAATATTCAGGGACTAATAAATAAATTCCTCTTACTCAAATACATAAACCCATTGAAAACAATACATTTATATTCCCTACATCATTACAGATAAAGTGAACTCAAATCTTTTGTATGAATAATAACTTAAAATACACACAAAATAGTTACTTCATGCAACAAAATTTGTAGTAGTACAACATCATGAGAGAACAGTTTGTTAGCCTGTCTGAAGATAGCAAGTAGGCTAACTGATCTCAAGGTAAAGAATGTATTTTATTAAGGGACAGCAAAAGTTTGCTTGAGATAACAAGTTATTTGTCTCATAACAAAAGTTTGTTTCTCTACATAACAAAGATTGTCTTGAGATAACAAGTTATCTTGCTAACAATTAGCTAATGTATGCTCAGCAGCATTCCTGCTATTTGAATCTTCATTGAATCTATGAGCAATCTCTTTGGGTTTCAAAAGTTTACAAATATATTCTTTTAATAATTATTTTTAAAATGTCCAATATAGTACTAATGATGTGGTGGCCTCAACTATTCTGTTGCCAGGCACTATATGCAAATATTTTTCTTCTAATGCTGCTTTATCTTCAGAGCCAGAGCCAGCTGTCACAGAAGCAGAACTATTAGGTTAGATGATCTTGTTAAACATTACTGATGAAAAATGCAAAGGCCTTTTCTTATCTATCAGCTGTAAGTATTACATTTTAGCCAATTAATGTTGCCATCAGGTGATGATTATTATTATTATTTTCATTATTACAGTTTACTAAGTAGTAAATAAGTAGCTGCCATAAAAGAGTTACTCTTTGAAAATATGTCTAAAGTAAATTAAAGCTGTCGGTGTCTTTTATTGCTTACATGCACAAATAACCTGGAATATATGTAGAACATGATAAAAAATGGATTAAGCTGTGACCTTAGCAAAAGAGTATCAAGTTGCTGAGAAAACCCGACTTCTGGTCCGTGATGCTTGTTCGTATTTGAATGCGCTGCCTCTCAATTCATTTTATAGACATTCTCCAGGCCACCGTAGATCCTGGGGCGGAGTTTCGTGAACATGGGCAAAACAGAAAAACATTCAAATGTCAAACCTACCTAACCTATAGACTTAATCTTGAAAAAAAAGACCTTACTTAATGCACCTTTAAACATAATTGCATGATGTTGCTGGTGCAGAGACCCTTACACAGCCAGAACTTTCACACAGCTACTGCTCCCTCAAACTTCTGAATCAGGTATACCTATGTATGCATGACTATCAATTATTTCTGATGCTGACAAGGTAAATATCATATCCAGAGGACCAAGTCAGCTCAGATTACACTTTTCCAAAATGACAAGATGGTAGGAGCTTTCACTACCATTACATGTTCAGAAAGCTAGTTAATGGAGAAAAGGTCATATGAAGCTGGTTAACTCTGAAAAACTGAAAGCAGTATACTGTTGCTGCAACTGTTTTCACAAAAGGAAATCAAATTAACCAAAGAGGGGCTCTCTGATTAGCTGCTTTCTTGCTGCCCCGGAAAACACTGGTCTTCCTTTGTCTGAATTGATTTCAAAGAAGCTAGAACATACAGTGTGATGAATGTAGGAGACAGTCCTATGACAACAGAGACAACACGAATGTTAGGTTTTCGGATTATATAGACTCTGGTCACTAGATGGAGACATTCTGACTTTGTGTTTTCCTTTTTTTTCATTTGCGTCTTAACCTTCGTTATTGTTTTCACATGCCCCTGCCTCCCTTTTCTTTGTTCATTGGCGAGTCCTTGTGTTCCTCATGTGAGTACCTAGTAAAGAAGCACTTCTGGAGATTCTGGAGATTCTCAAAGCCGCAGATGCCATTACCAAGATGGGGGCCCAGTCACTTGCTGAAAAGATTGGTTCCTTTCATTTTTAAATTTGCAGTCATTTGGTATTATGTATGTCACCAGATAAATCACCTAAGCAAGCTTTTGCAGTCCCTAACATCAAATATCAAACTCTGGCAAAACTACAGAGCTACAGGGACACAGGCTTTGCATCTGCACAGACATCAGCAAAAGATGAATGTGAGACAGTTCTGAGGCAGTAGAGACATTTTGCTTATGAAGCTCCTCATGAGCCTATAGATGATGCACTGAGGAGGCTCGAAATTATCTTCTTTAATGTGGTGCTGAACTGTGCAATTGAATTTCTTGATGACCAGTTTAAATCATTGGATGTTGTCAGATTGAAAGTTGGTGTCTTGCTCAGTTTCACAACCATGCACACTTAGACCATGTGCAATAAATATTAGGAGTTCAGCAAGATTCTAACTGCAGGGATTGAGAGTGACATTGATGGAGATGCCCTGGCATTTGAGATAACACATCTTCCAAGTTTACCCTCTGACAAAATGAGTGCACTGGAGCTTGTCACCTGCATTCACCAAAAACAATTATAGGAGCTGTACCCAAATCTCTGGGTTGCACTGTGAATCCCTTGCACATTACTAGTAGCTGTTGCCCCTGCAGGAAGGAGCTTTTCCAAATTGAAACTGAAAAAAGAACTACCTCCGGTCATCGATGGGACAGGAACATCTTACTGGACTTGCCATAATAAGTCTTAATTGGGATATTGAGAAGAATGTGTCCTATGATGACTAGTTATTAGTGATTTTGCTTCCAAAAAAATCAAGGAAGCAGAAATTCTACAGAACAGAAAAAAGGGTCTAGCCCAAGTACTCAAATGCACAAAACACTTTCAGGTCTAATTTAAGTATTTATTTTATTTATGATATTTATTATATTTATTTAGATTTGTGTTTGTATGTCAATATTTATTGCTTTTTGTTTTGTGTAATTTTTAATATTTATCTGTGGATAGGGTGAAAAATATAGATTTTGTCAAACCCTATGTCAGTTTGTTAATGTATTTTTTTGTTATGTGTATATTTTTTATGTATGTATTTATGTGTGAGAATAGGCCAGGGGTTGTGGTGCTCCATGTGGAATGGTCAGAAATGGCCTTGAGTTTCAGGTATAGTCTCAGCTTTTTGTTCATGCTACTGTCTTCTCTGGCTTGCTTATTAGGTATCTATCTCTACATCCAGATTTCTGTAAAACTGCATGTATACATTTACATTTACATTTATGGCATTTGGCAGACGCCCTTATCCAGAGCGACTTACAATAGTGCTTTGAAGTCTATCAAAAATACATTCTGATATTGGCTCGCTAGGTCACAAACTAGGAATACCATCAGTCCAAAACTCTTTTTTTAATTTTTTTGTAAAAGTGCTAATTTAAGTATTTTATCAAGAGGTAAGTCTTTAGACGTCGTTTGAAGACTGCCAGTGACTCAGCTGTTCGGACATCTAGGGGAAGTTCATTCCACCACCTTGGTGCCAGAACAGAGAAGAGTCTCGATGCATGCCTTCCTTGTACTCTGAGAGATGGTGGGACCAGTCGAGCAGTGCTAGAGGATCGGAGGGAGCGTGGTGGCGCTCGAGGTGTGATAAGTGCTTTGAGATAAGTGGGTGCTGGTCCGTTTTTGGCTTTGTAGGCGAGCATCAGTGTTTTAAATCTGACGCGGGCAGCTACAGGAAGCCAGTGGAGGGAGCGCAGCAATGGGGTGGTGTGCCTAAAAATCACTACAAATAAAACTGACAAAGGGTCTGACAAAATCCCATGTAAAGAGAGTTAGTCCATACAGGTAGACATAAATGCCAGATGTTTCCAGGTGTTTAAAAAAAAAGTAGTTTTTAGTTTCGCAATTGCTCTGAGCTGAAAAGGCTACATTTCACAAATATAACTAAAAATAACATTTAGTGAGTTAGTTGCTGGTCGAGTTTCAGGCAAAAGTCTAAAATAACTTTTTATATACATCCATCAATATAAGAAAATAAGGCAAATACTGTGCCTGCCTACCCGAGTCTGTAATTTACACTGAATTTACATTTACAGATGTAAGCTGTTTTTACAGGATAGGAGTTGCTTACAGTAACTTTAGTTAGTGTGTTAACATATTATAGTAATCACAAAATATAAAATTAGCCTAATTCTTTGACTAGAATACTAACTTGGTTTAAATTCCACAATGCTATACTAAGCTAATATTATCTGCCTTGCTTTTAAACCAGTTATAATTAAATGACATAACAATCTACTTTAGGGGTTCTTAACCACTGTCCTAAGGACCTCCTGTCGTGCATAGTTTGAAGTTTTCTCTAGCCTCAACACGCTAGCGGCTTCATTATTAGCTGAATCAGACAGCTGCAAAGGCAGTAAAGCTAACGTTACATAAGCTAAGACTAATTTCTAAATGTGGTGGGTTGCAACTACAGACATTCTTTGGGTTGGACCAAGAAATTAAAAGAAATGTAAATTATGCCTACTTTTATACTGTAATATCCATTTTGTTTTTTATTCCACTTTTCTCTTCTTCCCTTCTCTTCAGCCGACAATTACACAGCTTCACACAGCAGCTTAGGTGCTAACGTCATTTCTCTTTGGTTATCAGGTATAATATAATTGATGCATAACTACAGTAACATTCAGCACTTGTCATAATCAGTAAAAGCTAAGTCAAACCATTCATTTAGAAGCAAAACACCTCATGAAGCTGTAATCCATTACTTACGTATAGTTCTTGTGATAATACTACCAACCACACAATAAAACTTTGCTGTTATAAGACCTTTAAAATGTTTTTGATTTATAAAATTATAATCATGATTGTTATGGATATACACTGTGTCCCAAAAGTCTCCATACATAGGGCACTATGTGTGCCACCACCACGTCGGTTGTGCCTTCGTCAGTGGATGTTCGTAGACATCTGTTTCTCGGTTGGTCCTCAACACTTCCAGTCTTTTTTGCATTTGTTAATAGGTTTGGTAACAGTGTCATGTGTGATGTTCTTGCCATGTTTCTTGTTAAAGTTCATCACATCCTTGGACAGCTTCCCGATCCAGCCATGAGAATGATTTCAATACATTCGTCTTTTGTCAAAGGAATTCTTAAAGGCTATCAGGAAAAAAAATATTATAAATTAAGTATGGAACACATTTTGCTAAAAAGTTAATGTCCCCTATGTATGGAGACTTTTGGGACACCCTGTAGGGTTAAATGTAACACCCTGTAGAGTTAGAGCTTCTGCCAGCCATTTTCCCACAGGCCTTATTATTTTCCCACAGGCCTTATTAAGCTAGAAGAAAAGGCTCTCCTGCGTATTTAGGTTTTGTTTTGTGAAAGAGTTGTTTATCGAGCTATCGATTTGTTTATATTTGTTGTTTACAATTACCTGCATGTATGACACTAACTGTAAGACATTCACATTTTGTACTATTATTAGACAGCAGTGAATTGTTTAAGACTAGCCTAGCGACATTTACATGTCTGGAACATGACAGAAATCAGCAGCAAGTAACCTGCTTCTTCAAAGTAAGAAGGCTATACTTCTTTGTTTTCACAAGAACTACAGAAAAACTGTAGATGAAAATATGGTACTCATTAGTAATTAGACAATCTAAGGCACAGATCTTAGAGTGAGTTTCTTATTAGCTCATACAGTGAATTAAGACAGTGGTATTAGCTCTGGAGTTAAAACACACTGTAAATTATAGATAAAATACAGGTCTGGGGAAAAGGAGGTTGTGAATAATTTTGCTCTGTTAATGCAAATGTTTTAATGTTTTAAACTGCAAACATTATTGCAATAACAGACTAGGCATGAGCACATGATGATTTTTATATCACCATACTTGTGTTGTCTGATGTAATGAGAAAGATGTGAGCATTTAAAGAAGAGAAAGTAGCAGAAAGAGAAATGGTCATTTGGAAAAGGCTATAGTGACTCACTATAGCTAGCATTAAGTAACCTTTTATGGGAAGTACAGTCTTTATTAGAACCTCTTAAAAGTTTTGTGGTGCATGTAATCATCAACTCTCTCTGTCATCACTATTTATGTTCTTATTTACATGCACTCTTTACAAGCTGCCACACAGTGGAAGAAAGATTGCATAATCTCTGTTCTACAAATTGCCATTACTATGTCAGCATACAGTACTTTCCACACACACACAAACACACACACACAGACTAAATAGCAGTAGTGTTTGGACACAGCGCCTCTGGTGTCTATTTGGGAATGATTCAGTAAGTAAACCTCGTGAAAGAAGGACTTTCAAGAAAGAAAACATGGTGTGTGTGTGTGTGTGTGTGTATACACTGTATATATATATATATATATATACATATATAGGTTAAATAGGCTGATTCATCCTAGATTCTTTACTCCTTACCTGGTGTGTTTCCTGGAAAGATGAGCGTGCTCCTCTTTGCTTCATACTTACTGTGTATTTCATTATTTGCTCAGATGGTGGTTATTTCAGCCCATGTTATAGAGTAGGTGTGTGAGTGTAGGCCACATTAATGATAAAATATAAAGCTTCAGCATCATTATGGACTAATAAAATGTGCTGAATTAAACAAGCAATTCTGTGGCAAGACTGGATATATTAGTATATATTATTCAGCTTGGATTTGTACCTCTTAAAGACGTCAAGCTTAACTGGAAGTGGGTCAGATTATGGCTCAGACTATGGGTCAGAACTGTGAAATGTGTAGGAGTTGGTGCCTTTAACACTTGTGTGTCATGAAGAATTGTTGAGAGCAGGAAATTTGAGTAAGAGATCCCATCGCTTTCCCGAAACCTGACTGTCTCAGCATTCCGCGGATCAGCTTCACACACAGACACAAATCATGTTTCTCTCCCACCACTGCCTGGGTGGAGTAGGGTGTTATCCACCTCCCCAGTGACTATGTCATTGAGGACAGAGGTCGCTCTGTGCATCAGCACCAATCCAGCAATCTAACAGCAAAGTGTTAATCCGCTGACTGGAGAGGTCAGTACTGCAATCTATTTACAACCCAGACAATACATGTGTAAAGCTTTATTTCTGGTAAGCGCAACTTAATTGCTTGGAGTGGTTAAAAATTCCACTGAGACAGCGTAGTGGAATTTTAATGTAACTAAGGTGTCAGATGTTTCTTTTCAGCTGCCACTTGCTAACCTTTTGAACTTTGGCTTATCACATTCGGACTTTCATTAGACCACGTATCATTCAGCTGAGATGATGATGATGAGAGCACATAACGAAAATAAGGAACCTTTACGTATATCTCAGATCTATGTGCAGCATATAGAATTCACACATTTATGTATTAATTTGTATAAAAATGTATATTTATATTAATGTATACCCCAGTGCAATTGAACTCAAGAATCAGATGGTGTTGATTCATTTTCTATAACAGCATGGCTCTAACAGTTTTGTCTGTAACATAAATGACCGGTTTACATCAATGCACTAGCTCTAGTACGTTATTGTTTCTATAGTAACAGCTCATTCACAGGTGCATATGCCACATAATCTAAGGTTAATAATAACCAGATTAAAATGTTTAATCACTGATATGGTGCACCTTTCTGCTAGGATGTTTATGCAACATTTAGTGAAGGAGTCTCAGGTGTCAGAGCTTTGTAAGAGTCAGTAAGTTTTCTTCCACTGGAGAGTCTACAGGACAGATGGCTTTCCAGTTCCTCTGTAACATGACAATCAGTGGTTTTTTTTTGTCTTACTAACTTTGAGAGAAAAAAAAAAAAGCTGGTGAGGCAACAAACAGTTTATAGGTGCGATATATATATATATATATATATATATATATGACATAAGTGATAATGGGAAATATCTTGTTTTGCAGAGGTTCCATAACTTTAAATGCAACTATAAATGGTTAAAAATGTGGCAATTGTCATTCATTAATAAATTAAGAAATGGTAATCATTGACATATAACTGTGAAATTAGAGGTATGACACACTTCAGGATGTGCTGTTATAGTAAAATATTGCATCCGCTTTGTGTCGGGCTGTATCACACCACCCTGGTGTGCATGATTTTCACACACAACAAATCTCTAGAGTTAACACAAAATGGTGCAAAAAACAAAAACGTCCTTTGTGCGGAGGGTCTGCGTGCAGAAACACTCCTGATGAGAGAGATCAGAGGAGAATGACCAGACTGCTTTGAGCTGACAGGAAGTCTATAATAACTCAAATAAGCACTCTTTACAACCGTGGTGAGCAGAGAAGCGTCTTAGAAGTCACAACACATCAAGCCTTGCTCTGAATGGGCTACAGTAGCAGATGACCACATCAGGTTCCACTCCTGTCAGCCACAAACAAGAATCTGAGGCTATCTTGGGCACAGACTCACCCAAACTGGACAGTTCTAATCTTCAACTGTCCGGTTTGGGTGAGTCTGTGCCCATGATAGCCTCAGCTTCCTGTTCTTGACTGACAGGAGTGGAACCCAGTGTGGTCTTCTGCTGTTGTAGCCCATCAACTGCAACGTTCAATGTTTTGTGCATGATGAGATGCTTTTCTGCTCACTACAGTTGTTAAGAGTGATTATATGAGTTACTATATCCTTCCTGGCAGCTCGAACCAATCTGGCTATTTTGCGCTGACTTCTCTTATCAACAAGGTGTTTCCACCCACAGAACTGTTGCTCGCTCAATGGTTTTTGTTTTTCGCACTATCCTGTGTAAACTCTAGAGTCTGTTGTGTGTGAAAATCCCAGGACATCAGCAGTTTCTGAAATACTCAAACCAGCCCATCTGGCACCAACATCCGTGCAACATCAAAGTTACAGAGATCATGCTTTTTGTTCATTCTTGATGTTTGATTTGAGCATTAACTGAAGTTCTTGATCTGTATCTCCGTGATTTTTTGCATTGTGCTGCTGCCAAAAGATTGGCTGATTAGATAAACGCATGAATGTGCAGTTGTACAGGTGTTCCTAATAAAGTGGTGTAAAGAGTGTATATTTATGAGAAATATAAGACCTCTTGTAAGACTCCTGGGCAACCAATTACCATAATACATTTATAACTGACTGTTCAATTTCGTCAGCACATGCCTTTATGCACCTTAATTCTGTGTTGAAAAGCAGATTTACTATTTCATTTTACTCATATGGTTCATTTTAGGGTTGATGGCACCACTGATGCCAACAACTACTGATATTTCAGGTTTCTGGAAGGAGTAAAGCAATTAATGACACTGGCACTGTGATGTGTTATTCACAAACTATATCGGCAGATGGTTGAAGTTGTGGACTTTGGGAAAAATACTGAATACTTTCAGATGCCTTTCACACTCATTGTGCCAGGAAAAACACGTAGAGGTCCAACCAGTGTCTTTAGTTGGTGCGAAAATAACTTTGGCCCTCAGATGGACTTTCCTGTTTATGTTAATACAACTTTGACATGCCAGACATTCAGATATTTTCCCTGTTCCTTTACAAGCTCCAATCAACAGCTCCAAAAAGAATAAAGATGCTCCTGAAACAGGATAACAGGCTGTACACTCTCATCAAGATGTAGAACATTTACTAGAAGAGAAGTGAGTTAGCAGACATTAACTATCACAAACAAGAAACAAAAGCCTCTGTGTAAGATCCAGCAAACAGGTGACGTTGGATATTTTAAATATACTGAAGTAAACACTTTCAGAAAAGAACTATTTACTCGAATTTTTACTAATGTGCACACACAAACACACACACACACACACCAACAGACATACAGGCACACATTCTTTATATGTGTGTGTGATGTCAGAGGCCATGAAGGAGTGTATGTGTGGATGTGTGTGCACTGAAACAGAGGGCAAGAAGTGAGAGGGAGAAAAAGGGAGAGATTGTGTCAGAGGGATGGGCTCTGGTGCATTATTTAAATACAGGGTCCTGATGAAGGTATATGCATTAAAGGGAAGAAGACTTCTCTAGGCAGTGGCGTGGAACTTAAAGAAGCATTACTGCAATAAGAATTTTGACTGGAGTAATAGACTGGAGTAATACACAAGTCTGACAATGGCCAATCACAAAGGTAAGAAACATTTCTGATCATATGGATGAGAAGTCTTGTCCTAAATTGAATTTAAATCCTAAATTACATATATACTACATGATAGTAGAGAAAAGCATAATTTACAATAATTACTAAGGACATTTTTATCTAAATAGTGAAATGAATATAAGTAAATAGTTTTTTTCTCTTCAAATGTAAACCAATTAAAGAACTTAATAATCTGAAGTCTATTAGTACAACTAACACAAAATAATTAGTATTATTATCCGTTAAATAATGCAAACTTAATGAAGAGTACTGGCATTATCAGCTCTGTGACCAAAACTGGCTACAGGACCCCAAATTGGCCTGGACTTTGTCTCAAATGCAATATGCCTAAACGCTTCATAAGAAACATCTGCAAAATGAATAACAAAACCCAGTGACGTATCTAGAGAGGCAGTAGCTTTATAGTCATAATATAGCAGTTTGTGATGCCAGTGTAATAAAATCCTTGTGGTCGTAATACATATGTTTGTTCAGTTCAGTGGTCTGTGTAAGGGCTGAGTGGTTTTGCAGTGGTGTACACTGTTATTACATATATTCTACTCTGCCCCTAGTTTATGGTAGTCAAACATCTCCAAATTAAGAGAGTAAGAGGTGTGGGTTTAAAGCCCTGAGGTAACAATATCTGCTTGTAAAAGTTTTATTGTTCTCGTTAAGTCCTAAAAAAATATATGAAGTTTAAAGGCACTCGCAATATGATTTGGCAAAAGGACGGCTATTCTGTAGTCAAAATAATATAGTTCCAAAAATGTTAAGGCTCCAAATCCATTGTCTTACGACATTTCTCTTTTTTACACTGACACAGCCTTCATAACGCATAGCAAAATTCATATTTTTCCTGTTTAATGATACAATGTAAAAATAGAAAGAAAACTGAATATATAGAAAGTTTGAAAAGTTTAAAAAATCAGTCTAGAATTTTTTTCCACAAGGACACAGCAAGAACCCATTATTTTTATAATATTTTTATTTTTATAACCCATTATAAGTAAATTTGCATCCAGAAAATAGCACTGTGTGAACATTTTTTTGGAGGGTTTTCACTCATCTGATCATTTTGACTAGCATGTGGTAGTAAGTCAAGATGTCTGGTGTTTTGCCACTTAATTAGAGCACATGAATGTAACACATGAAACACTTGAATGTAAGGACACCAATCCTGTCCTTTTACAATGAGATATCTTTTGGAATTCCTGTTAAATGCCTATGTGTTCCTCACACCTCTCACATACTTTTTACCTCCAGCAGTATTTCGAGGTGTGGATCTGCAGTGCAAAGTGAATAACCGTGCTCACCACACAGAAGAAATCGGCACGGAGAGGCTGGTTGTGCGTCGAGGACAGCCCTTCTCTATGCTCCTGCATTGTACAGATTCCCCTCCACTGCCTCCAAACCACCAGCTCACTCTGGTCCTCAACCTGGGTCAGTAAAAACACCGAGTACACCAAGTGCTAGAATGGCTGTGGATGGATGTAGAATGGAGGAAGAGGAGTGAGAAGAGAACGAAAATCTTCAGAGTATAGAGAGTGTTAAAGATATAGTAGAACAATTTATAGTGTGCATACTTCAACTTAGAGAACAGTACTTTTCAGCAGTTGCTCATGATTATAGAATTTGGTGGGGCAAGACAACATTAATAATGATGTAACAAACAAAATTAAGTTGAGAGACTTTCACAACTGAATAATTGCTATAGGCTACTATCTAGTGAATAGTCGTTTACATCTATAGTCTTCGTTTATGGAAATTCAATTCCCATTATTTGCTATATAACAAGATTTTGGCAGCTGTGGAGTACTTTAAGCTAACCCAATCTGACATAAAAAAAAATGCTACTGTCTTGTCCACTGCTCCTCCTCCACTGAAAATGTTCATCAACCCAGTGGGGCACTTGCTGCAGTAATAACTTTATGGAGCTAAACGGGGCACTGAACATGCTGCCCCATTATTGTGCAACAAGGCCAGGAAATCAGTGGAACACTGGCTTATATCTGACAAATAGCAACTTTTTTTTTTTTTTTTTAAATGTTGGTCACTTAGAGTAATTAATATTTTACTTTTTAGTGCCCTTGTGCATGAGCCTGAGCCACCACTGGTTCTTACTGAACTAACGTTATTACTCAACAAATTTACAGATATTACAAGTGTACAGATATTACAACTGTTTCTTGATAACCTTTACCTTTTAAAGAATGAACTAATAATTTGCAGAAACAGCATTAGTTTATTCAATACTGTAAGAAGTACTTATCTAATGTCATTACAATGTAGGACAACAGGTCCTCATTAAGGATTTTTCTGTATATAATCCTGCCCCTTTATTTTAAAATGGAAAAACTTCAAGGTCTGGGCATGACTGTATTTAGCTTCAATAATGCATAGATCAACAAAATACACATTTGTGTGTGTGTGTGTGCGTGTGCGCACATTAATAATTATGTCAGTGGAGGGTCTTCACAAGGACAGTAAGACAAATGCGTGTGTGTGTGTGTGTGCCCTACAGGTGCACGGGGAGAGGTGGTTGTGAGGGTGTCAGGTTCGAGAGCAGCTCATGGTAAATGGTGGTTCAGTCAGCAGGCTGCTCAAAGTGAGGTGTTGCTGAGGGTCCACAGCCCTGCCGATGCCCCTGTGGGTCAGTACAGTGTTACTGTGCTCTTGCTCTCTTCTGAGGGACACATCCTAGAGCAGAGCTCCCCTCATTCCTTTTTCCTGCTCTTCAACCCCTGGTGTAAAGGTGTGTAATATTTCTCCATCTTTTCAATCACACAATTATCGTTTTCAAACTTCTGCAACTGTTAATTGATTGATTATAATGATGTTAGTAATCACATAAAATCACATTAGTGACTGTGTATCCTGTTTGGATATATTAGAACTACCAAAACGTCTCACACAAATAAATTATATGTAAAGAGATAATAGCACTTTAGTGGATATATTAACATTGAGGTCTGACTGACTGTGTTTCAACCCTGCAGCTGACTCTGTGTATTTGCCTGATGAAGAGCTTCTACAAGAGTACATCCTAAATGAGAATGGCATCCTGTACCAGGGCTCATGGGACCAAATCTCGACTCTGCCCTGGAACTTTGGACAGGTAACACTTTCCTCCACAACATCAGTATGATCTTCTTTAACAGTAGGGGACTTTTGTCCTCAGAAACAGATTAAAAAAAGTACACATGCACAGACAGTAAGGGTCAAGTTAGGCAAGAAGTTAAAATTATTAGTGTGCTAGTTCTCTGAAGCTCTCGGGTTGAATGAACTGGAAGTTCATAGTTCTCACAGAGATACTGTCATGGGCTAGGACAGCTGACAGGAAAGATGGATATATGGGTGGTTTATGCTGTTGGAATCTGTGGTCAGACTCAGCAGTTAGATGGTGGAGTGTGTGAATTGTAGCAGCTGTGTGCCAAGAGAGACACAGGGGGCTGGTCAGCCTGGGCAGTCTTTCTGCCTGGATGTCAAGCGTTTCTGCTCAAGATGTGTGAGAAATTCTCAGTTAGGCCAGTAAAGACAGGAAGGGCAAGCAAAGGCAAAATAAACATATAGAAAAAGGTGAAGAATATAGAAAAATTGTCTCCGTTTTGTGCCTATAGTGATAGGCTACAACTGCTGCTTGCCAAAGATGTTTTGGTTTCAGGCTTGTAACTATTACTATTGGTTCAATAGTAAAGTGTTTGTCTTTTCATTAAAATCCTGGCAATGCCATGTCCATGCCATGCACCTCATAACCCAATACCACTATTGATATATGTATCTGTGTCCATTTAATGCTCCATATATCATATATGTATTTGATTTAAACACAAAGTGGGTGTGGCCTAAACTGGAAGAGGCTTATGACACATGAAGCCAGCCAACTGCACATTTTCTAAATCTTGCTCATGCTGTGTCACAGAGCAGTGTAATACACTCTGAGGAAAGAGATATCTGCCCTCTTCCACATACATGAGCTCACAGAAGTCCACGATTGTTGCTGTGATTGACAGGGCAGAGAGTTTGCCATCCCTCCCACCTAGACAGCAAGGATCTGTGCACTCTTGGCTTTTGGCCACAGGGTCAGTTAGTTCTGTTTCCCATAATATAAACAAACTAGTAGCTTAATTTAAACCACTATGACCATGACCATGAACAAATGATTAATCGTGCAGCACTGCATGTTTGTGGGCTTTGTTTGGCCTGCAAGCTTCACTTACTCACAGCCATATGAAAGCAAAAAGCATTAGTTTCAATCAGATGCCATATTATCTGTTCATTCAGAATAATGATTTCATATATAGTTACATCCCTAATATGGATAAGGGCAGTTACAGTCTCCTCAAAACATATTTTATGATCCATGTCTTAGCCAGAAGGTGGGAAATGGCCCTGACTAAATTGGCAGAAAACTTTATTTAAAAAAAAATAGTTTCACTTTTCTGCCAAAGAGGCCAGGAGGTGAACAGATGTGAATTTTATAACTGTTGTATTCTCTCTGTCTAGTTTGAAAAAGGTGTGATGAACATCTGCTTTGAGGTACTGGATAACTCTCCTGCTGCCTTGAAAAACTCTGAGATGGATATCACTAAAAGAGCAGACCCTGTGTACGTTAGTAGGACAATTACTGCAATGGTAAGGCAAAGGTCTGGGTGTCCCATAAATTTATTTCTCTCCGTTTTGATCATCTAGTTCTTCTTTAGATACAGCTTCCTCAAGAAGAGGCACAGTCAAAACATTGACAATGCACTATAACAAGATAACATGGCTGTGAACGAAAATGTTAATGTTGTCTATAATCTTGAAAAAACTATACATACACATTCAATTCACACTATATTATTATAGGTCAGAAATGTCAGAGAATAACACTGTGAGCCAAGAAAACATCAGACAGTATCACTGAGGGCAAAGGTTTAACTGGACAAATGCATGTGTTTGTGACTGGCAGGTAAATGCAAATGATGACCGTGGAGTGATATTTGGGCGCTGGGATGGTGAGTACAGCGATGGTGTGTCCCCTACACGCTGGACTGGCAGTGTTCCCATCCTGAGACGCTGGAGTGAGGGAGGAGCTCAGCGGGTGCGTTATGGCCAGTGTTGGGTTTTCTCCGCTGTAGCCTGCACAGGTAAAGAAAAAAATTACGAGATCTAAGCCTGTTTTGTTTGCTGATCTCATAGCCTTTACCTTATTTTGTTGAGCGAATATCACTAGATTGCAAAAACTGGTCTCACACTCTATTGCCTGCACAAAATGCTGAGGGTTCCAGTCATTGATAAAAATATTACAATCCAGTCAATATGTATACTGATGGTTCTAATGTATCAGGTTTCACTGCTTATCTTTTGACCTCTGCAGTTCTTCGCTGTTTGGGCATTCCAACTCGATGTGTCACAAATTACAGCTCAGCCCATGACACCGATGGTAACATCAATGTGGATTGCCTGTTTAATGAACGGCTGGAGAGTGTATCTGAGGGAAGGAATGACATGATCTGGTAAAGTTCATGCTCTATGGTACACTGAATCCTTCCAGTCTTAGATACTCTTAATGTGTCTGATGTGTTTTCTATTTTTTCAGGAATTTCCATTGTTGGGTGGAGTCCTGGATGAGCAGAGAGGACCTCCCAAAAGATTATGATGGATGGCAAGTACTTGACCC